>NW_024718955.1:0-24677 GCF_018991925.1 Homarus americanus | reverse complement strand
GAACACTTCACACTCCCAGGTACACCTCCGACACTCCCAGGTACACCTCTGACACTCCAGGTACACCGCTGACACTCCAGGTACACCTCTGACACTCCCAGGTACACCTCTGACACTCAGGCACACCTCTGACACTCCCAGGTACACCTCTGACCCCAGGTACCCACTGACATTCCCTGGTACACCTCTGACACCCAGCACCACCCCAGACACCACCCTGACACCCCAGGCTGCCTCCTCACACCCCAGGTACACCCCTGACACTCCCAGGTACCCACTGACACTCCCTGGTACACCCCTGCCACCCTAGGTACCCCTCAGCTCCCTCAGGCACACCCCAGACACCCCAGGCACACTCTCACACTCTTAGGTACACCTCATCACCCCCAGGCACTCACTGTCACCCCGATACACCCCCACCCCAGGCACACCGCTGACACTCCCAGGTACACCGCTGACATCTGCCAGGTACACCTCAGACACTGCCAGGTACACCTCAGACACTGCCAGGTACACCTCAGACACTCCCAGGTACACCTCAGACACCTCCAGCACCTCTGACACTCACGTGCACCTCTGACACTCCCAGGCACACCCTGACACTCCCAGGTACACCTCTGACACTCCCAGGCACTCCACCTGACACTCCCAGGCACCCCCTGACACCCCAGGCACACCTCTGACACCCCAGGTACACCCCAGACACTCCCAGGCACACCTCTGACACTGCCAGGTACACCCCGACACTCCCAGGCACACCTCCGACACTCCCCAGGCACACTTCTTACACTCCCAGGCACACCTCCGACACTCCCAGGTACACTTCTACACTCCCAGGCACACCTCCGACACTCCCAGGTACACCTCTGACACTCCCAGGTACACCTCCGACACTCTCAGGTACACCTCTGACACTCCCAGGTACACCACAGACACTCCAGGCACACCTCTGACACTCCCAGGTACACCTCTGACACCCAGGTACACCTCTCTCTGCCACCCCAGGTACACCTCTGACACTCCCAGGCACACCCTCTGACACTGCCAGGTACTCCACTGACATTCCTGGCACACCCTGACACTCCCAGGCACACCTCCGACACTCCCAGATACACCTCTGACACCCCAGGTACAAGCCCCACCCCAGGCACACCTCTGACACTCCCAGGCACACCTCTGACACTCCCCAGGCACACTTGACACTCCCATGTACTCCACTGACACTCTGGTACACCCCTGACACCCCAGGTACACCTCACACTCCCAGGTACACCTCAGACACCCCAGGTACACCTCTGACACTCCCAGGTACACCTCCGACACTAGGTACACCTCCGACACTCCTGCACTTCTTACACTCCCAGGTACACCTCCGACACACTCCCAGGTACATCTCTGACACCCCAGTACACCCCTCCGACACTCCCCAGGTACACCTCTGACACTTCCAGGCACACCTCTGACACTCCCAGGTACACCTCTGACACTCCCAGGCACATCTCCGACACTCCTCAGGCACACCTCCTGACACTCCCAGGCACACCGCTGACACTCCAGGTACACCTCTGACACCTCCAGGCACCTCTGACACCCCAAGCACTCCTGACACCCCAGGCACACCTCTGACACCCAGGCACACCTCCACACTCCCAGGTACACCTCCGACACTCCCAGGTACACTTCTTACACTCCCAGGTACACCTCCGACACTCCCAGGTACACCTCCGACACTCCCAGGTACACCTCTGACACTCCCAGGTACATCACACACCTCTGGAACACTTCACTCCCAGGTACACCTCCGACACTCCCAGGTACACCCTGACACTCCCAGGCACACTGCTGACACCCCAGGGCACCTCCACACTCCCAGGTACACCTCTGACACTCCCAGGCACACCTCTGACACTCCCAGGTACACCTCTGACACTCCCAGGCACCTCTGACACACCTAGGTACACCTCCGACACTCAGGTACACCGCTGACACTGCCAGGTACACCTCAGACACTCTCAGGTACAGTTTCACACTCGTGCACCTCCGACACTCCCAGGTACAACTCCGACACTCCCACGACACTCTGACACTACTAGAACACCTCTGACACCCGAGTACACCTCTGACACCCCAGGCACACCTCTGACACTCCCAGGTACTCCACTGACATTCCATGGTACACCTTTGACACTCCCAGGTACACCGCTGAAACTGCCAGGTACACCTCCGACACTCCCAGGAACACCTCCGACACCCCAGGTACACCCTCACACTCCCAGGTACACCTCCGACACTCCCAGGTACACCTCAGACACTGCCAGGCACACCTCAGACACCCAAGGTACACCTCAGACACCCAAGGCACCTCTGACACTTCCAAGTGCACCTCTGACACTCCCAGGCACACCCTGACACCCAGGTACACCTCTGACACTCCGGTACTCCACTGACACTCCCTGGTACATCCCTGACACCCCAGGTACACCTCTGACACTCCCAGTACACCCCAGACACTCCCAGGTACACCTCTGACACTGCCAGGTACACCTCCGACACTCCCAGGTACACCTCCGACACCCAGGCACACTTCTACACTCCCAGGCACACCTCCGACACTCCAGGCACACTCTGACACTCCCGGTACACCTCCGACACTCCCCAGGTACACCTCTGACACTCCCAGGCCACCTCTGACACTCCCAGTACACCTCTGGCACTCCCAAGCACACCTCTGACACTCCCAGGTACACCTCCGACACTCCCAGGTACACCTCCGACACTCCCAGGTACACTTCTTACACCCCAGGTACACCTCCGACACTCCCAGGTACACCTCTGACACTCCCAGGTACACCGCTGACACCCAGGGCACACCTCACACTCCTGCACACTTCACTCCCAGGTACACCTCTGACACTCCCAGGCACCCTGACACTCCCAGGCACACCTCTGACACTCCCAGGTACCCACTGACACTTCCTGGCACACCTCTGACACTCCCAGGTTCACGTCCGACACTCCCAGATACACCTCCTGACACCCCAGGCACAGCCTCACACCCCAGGCACACCTCTGACACTCCCAGGCACACCTCTGACACTCCCAGGTACACCTCTGACACTCCCAGGTACCCACTGACACTCCCTGGTACATCCCTGACACTCCCAGGCACACCTCTGACACTCCCAGGTACACCCCAGACACTCCCAGGTACACCCTGACACTGCCAGGTACACCTCCGACACTCCCAGGTACACCTCCTGACACTCCCAGGTACACTTCTTACACCCAGGGTACACCTCCGACACTCCCCAGGTACACCTCCTGACACCCCAGGCACACCTCCGACACTCCCAGGCACACCTCCTGACACCTCCAGGCACACCCCTGACACCCCAGGTACACCCTGACACCCTGCACATCCCGACACTCCCCAGGCACACCTCTGACACCCCGGTACATCACCTGACACCCCAGGAACACTTCCTCACACTCCCAGGTACACCCGACCCCCAGGTACCTCCTGACACCCAGGTACACCTCTGACACCCCAGGCACACCTCTGACTCAGGCACACCTCTGACACCCCAGGTACACCTCTGACACTCCCAGGTACACCTCTGACACTCCAGGTACTCCACTGACATTCCTGGTACACCTCTGACACTCCCAGGTACACGCCCGACACTCCCAGACACCTCTGACACTCCCAGGTACAGCCTTGACACTCCCAGGTACACCCTGACACCAGGTGTACCCACTGACACTCCCTGGTACACCCTGCCACCCTGTGGCACCCCTTGAAACCCCAGGTACACCCCAGACACCCCAGGCACACTTCACACCGCAGGTACACCTCTGACACTTGGTACCATCTGTCACTCCCCTGACACCTCTAACACTCCCAGGTACACCCTGACACTCCCAGGCACACCGCTGACATCTGCCAGGTACAGCTCAGACACTGCCAGGTACACCTCAGACACTGCCAGGTACACCTCAGACACTCCCAGGTACACACCTCAGACACTCCAAGGTGCACCTCTGACACTCCCAAGTGCACCTCTGACACTCCAGGCACACCTCTGACACTCCCAGGTACACCTCTGACACTCAGGTACCCACTGACACTGCCTGGCACACCCCTGACACTCCCCAGGTACACCTCTGACACCCCAGGTACACCCCAGACACTCCCAGGTACACCTCGACACTGCCAGGTACACCTCCGACACCCCAGGCACACCTCCGACACTCCCAGGTACACCCTTACACTCCCAGGCACACCTCCGACACCCCAGGCCACTTCTGACACTCCCAGGTACACCTCCGACACCCCAGGTACACCTCTGACACTGGTACATCTCCGACACTCTCATGTACACCTCTGACACCCAGGTACACCACAGACACTCCCAGAACACTTCACACTCCCAGGTACACCTCCGACACTCCTGGTACACTTCTACACTCCCAGGCACACCTCCGACACTCCCAGGCACACTTCTTCACCCCAGGCACACCTCCGACACTCCCAGGCACACCTCTGACACTCCCAGGCATCTCCGACACCTCAGGTACACCTCTGACACCCCAGGTACACCACAGACACCCCAGGAACACTTCTCACACTCCCAGGTACACCTCCGACACCCAAGTACACCTCTGACACTCCCAGGCACACCTCTGACACCCCAGGTACACCAGACACTCCCAGGTACACCTTGACACTCCGTGAGTACTCCACTGGCATTCCCTGGTACACCTCTGACACTCCCAGGTACACCGCTGACACTGCCAGGTACACCTCTGACACTCCCAGGAACCCTCCATCACTCCCAGGTACACTTCTCACTCCCAGGAACACCTCCGACACCCCAGGTACACCTCTGACACACCTAGGTACACCTCCGACACTCAGGCACACCGCTGACACTGCCAGGTACACCTCCAGACACCTCAGGCACAGTCTCACACTCGCAGGTGCACCTCCGACACCCCAGGTACAACTCTGACACTCACAGGACACCCTGACACTACTTGAACACCTCTGACACCTGAGGTACACCCTGACACTCCCAGGTACACCTCTGACACTCCCAGGTACTCCACTGACATTCCGTGGTACACCTTGACACTCCCAGGTACACCGCTGAAACTGCCAGGTACACCTGACACTCCAGGAACACCTCCGACACTCCCAGGTACACTTCACACCCCAGGTACACCTCCGACACTCCCAGGTACACCTCTGACACTCCCAGGCCACCTCTGACACCCAGGCACACCTCTGACACCCCAGGTACACCTCTGACACTCCGAGGCACACCTCTGACACTCCCAGGCATACCTCTGACACTCCCAGGTACACCTCTGACACTCCAGGTACACCTCTGACATTCCAGGTACACCTCTGACACCCCAGGATCACCTCTGACACCCCAGGCACACCCCTGACACCCCAGGTACACCTCCTGACACCTCCAGGCACACCTCTGACACTTCCAGGCACACCTCTGACACTCCCAGACACCTCTCACCCCAAGTACACCCTGACACTCCCAGGTACACCTCCGACACTCCCAGGTACACCCGACACTCCCAGGTACACTTCTGACACTCCCAGGTACACCTCCGACACTCCCAGGTACACCTCTGACACTTGGTACATCTCCGACACTCTCAGGTACACCTCTGACACTCCCAGGAACATCACGACACTCCCAGGAACACTTCACACTCCCAGGTACACCTCTGACACCCAAGCACACCTCCGACACCCCAGGCACACCTCTGACACTCCCAGGTACATCTCCTGACACTCCTCAGGTACACCTCTGACACCCCAGGCCATCACGGACACCCCAGGAACACCACACCCTGCACCTCCGACACCCCAGGCACACCTCTGACACTCCCAGGTACACCGCTGACACTCCAGGCACACCTCCACTCCCAGGCACACCCGACACTCCCAGGTACACCTCTGACACTCCGGCATACTCTGACACCCCAGGTACACCTCTGACATCGCCAGGTACTCACTGACATTCCCTGTACACCTCTGACATCCCTGCACGTCCGACACCCCAGACACCCCTCTGACACTCCCAGGTACAGCCTCACACCCCAGGCACACCCCTGACACTCCCAGGTACCCACTGACACCCCTGGTACCCCCGCCACCCCAGGCACCCCTTTGAAACTCCCAGGCACACCCAGACACCCCAGGCACACTTCTCACACCCCAGGCACACCTCTGACACCTCCAGGTACCCTGTCACCCCTGATACACCCCTAACACCCCAGGTGCACCTCCGACACTCCCAGGTACAACTCTGACACTCCCAGGGACACCTCTGACACTACTAGGTACACTTCTGACACTCCGAGGTACACCTCTGACACTTCCAGGTACACCTCTGACACTCCCAGGTACTCCACTGACATTCCGTGGTACACCTTTGACACTCCCAGGGACACCTCTGACACTACTAGGTACACTTCTGACACTCCGAGGTACACCTCTGACACTTCCAGGTACACTTCTGACACTCCGAGGTACACCTCTGACACTCCCACATACACCTCTGATACTCCCAGGTACTCCAATGACACTTCCAGGTACACCTCCGACACTCCCAGGAACACCTCCGTCACTCCCAGGTACACTTCTCACACTCCCAGGTACACCTCCGACACTCCCAGGTACACCTCTGACACACCTAGGTACACCTCCGACACTCTCAGGTACACCGCTGACAATGCCAGGTACACCTCAGACACTCTCAGGTACAGTTCTCACACTCGCAGGTGCACCTCCGACACTCCCAGGTACAACTCTGACACTCCCAGGGACACCTCTGACACTACTAGCTACACCTCTGACACTCCGAGGTACACCTCTGACACTCCCAGGTACACCTCTAACACTCCCAGGTACTCCACTGACATTCCGCGGTACACCTTTGACACTCCCAGGTAAACCGCTGAAACTGCCAGGTACACCTCCGACACTCCCAGGAACACCTCCGACACTCCCAGGTACACTTCTCACACTCCCAGGTACACCTCCGACACTCCCAGGTACACCTCTGACACTCCCAGGCACACCTCTGCCACCCAGGCACACCCCTGACACGCCCAGGCACACCTCTGGACACCCCAGGCACACTTCTCACACCCCAGGCACACCTCCGACACTCCCCAGGCACACCTCTCTAACACCCCAGGCACACCTCTGCCACTCCAGGGCAAGCACCTCTCCTGGACACGCCCAGGTACACCTCTGACACCTCCCCAGGCACACCTCTGACACGCCCAGGTACACCTCTGACACTGCCAGGTACTCCACTGACATTCCCTGGTACACCTCTGACACTCCCAGGTTCACGTCCGACACTCCCAGATACACCTCTGACACTCCCAGGTATAGCTCTCACACTCCCAGGTACACCCCTGACACTCCCAGGTACTCCACTGACACTCCCTGGTACTCCCCTGCCACTCCCAGGTACCCCTTTGAAACTCCCAGGTACACATCAGACACTCCCAGGCACACTTCTCACACTCCTAGGTACACCTCTGACACTTCTAGGTACTCATCTGTCACTCCCTGATACACCTCTAACACTCCCAGGTACACCGCTGACACTCCCAGGTACACCGCTGACACTGCCAGGTACACCTCAGACACTGCCAAGTACACCTCAGACACTGCCAGGTACACCTCAGACACTCCCAGGTACACCTTAGACACTCCAAGGTGCACCTCTGACACTCCCAAGTGCACCTCTGACACTCCCAGGCACACCTCTGACACTCCCAGGGACTCCACTGACACCCCAGGCACCCACCGACACCCCCGGTACACCCCTGACACCCCAGGCACAATTCCCTGACACCCTGTACACCCCAGACGCTCCCAGGTACACCTCTGATGCTGCCAGGTACACCTCCGACACTCCCAGGTACAATTCCACACCCAGGTACACCTCTACACCCCAGGTGCACCTCCGACACACCCAGGTACACTCTACACCCCAGGTACACCTCCGACACCCCAGGTACACCTCTGACACCCCAGGTACACCCCGACACTCCTTGCACACCTCCGACACCTCAGGCACACCCCCGACACCTCCAGGCACACCCCACCCCAGGCACACCTCTATCATTCCCAGGCACACCTCTGCACTCCCAAGTACACCTCTGAGCACTCCCAGGTACACCTCCGACACCCCAGTACACCTCCGACACCCCAGGCACACTTCTCTACACCCCAGGTACACCCTGATACCCCAGGTACACCTCCTGACACACTCCCAGGTACATCCTGACACTCTCAGGTACACCCTGACATTCCTGTGTACATCAGACACTCACAGGAACACCTCACACTCCCAGGTACACCTCCTGACACCCCAGGCACACCTCTGACACTCCCAGGTACACCGCTGACACTCCAGGTACACCTCTGACACTCCCAGGCACATTCCGACACTCCCAGGCACACCCCTGACACACCCCAGTGCCATCACGGACACCCAGGAACACACCCCAGGCACACCTCCGACACCCCAGGCACACCTCTGACACCCCCAAGCACACCGTTGACACTCCAGGGTACACCCTGACACCCCAGGTACACATCTGACACGCCCAGGTACACCCATTGGACACTCCCAGGTATACCTCTGACACTTTACAGGTACACCTCTCTGACAATTGTGTACCCACCGACATTCTTGTACACCTCCTGACACTTAGTACACGTCCGACACTCCCAGACACACCTCCTGACACCCCAGGCCAGCCTCCCCACACCCCAGGCACACCCCTGACACCCCAGGTACCCACTGACACCCTGGCACACCCCTGCCATTCCCAGGCACCTTGAAACCTGCACCCCAGACACCCCAGTACACTTCTCACATTCCTAGGCACACCTCTGACACTCTAGGTACCATCTGCCACCCCTGATACACCTCTAACACTCCCATGTACACCGCTGACACTCCCAGGTACACCGCTGACACTGCCAGGTACACCTCAGACACTGCCAGGTACACCTCAGACACTGCCAGGTACACCTCAGACAACCCTGTACACCTTTCAGACACCTGCACCTCTGACACTTGCTGCACCTCTGACACTCCCAGGCACACCTCTGACACTCCCAGGTACACCTCTGACTCCCAGGTACCCACTGACACCTCCTGGTACAACTCTGACACCCCAGGCACACCTCTGACACCCCAGGCACACCCCCAGACGCTCCCAGGCACATCTCTGATGCTGCCAGGCACAACTCCCGACACCCCAGGCACACCTCCGACACTCCCAGGTACACTCTACACTCCCAGGTACACCCTCCTGACACACCCAGGTACACTTCTTGCCACTCCCAGGTACACCTCCGACAATTCTTGCAGGCCACCTCTGACACTCCCAGGTATCTCCGACACTCTCAGGTACACCTCATACCTGTGCGCCACCAAGGCATACCTTGTGAATACTCCCTACACTCCCAGCACCTCCGACACCCTGTGTACACCTCTGACACCTACAGGTACACCTCTGACACCCCAGGCACACCCTCAGACACCCCAGGCACACCTTGACACTCTCAAGTACCCACAGTACCCCTGGCAAGTACACCTCTGACACCCCAGGCACACCGCTGACACTGCCAGGCACACCCGACACTCCCAGGAACACCTCCATCACTCCCAGGTACACTTCACACCCTGCACACCTGACACCCCCAGTACACCTCTAACACACCTAGGTACACCTCCGACACTCTCACACCCCCAGGCACAACCTCTGACACTCCCAGGCCACCTCTGACACTCCTTGCACACCTCTGACACTGAGGCACACCTCTGACACTAGGCACACCTCTGACAATCGGCACACTGACATCTGCAGCACACCTTGACACTCCCCAGGCACACCTCTGACACTGCCAGGCACACCTCCGACACTCCCCAGGCACACCCCACAGGCACACTCTCACCCAGGCACACCGACACTCCCCAGGCACACCTCTGACACCCCAGGCACACCTCTGACACCCAGGCACACCTCTGACACCCAGGCACACCTCTGACACTCCAGGCACACCTCTGACACTTGAGGCACCTCTGACACTCCCAGGCACACCTCTGACACTCCCAGGCACACCTCTGACATTCCAGGGCACACTCTGACACTCCAGGAACACCTCTGACACTCCCAGGCACACCTGACACTCCAGGCACACCTCCGACACTCCCAGGCACACCTCTGACACTCCCAGGCACACCTCTGACACCCCGGCACACCTCTGGCACCCCATGCCACATCTGACACTCCCCAGGCACACCTCTGACACTTGCACACCTCTGACACCCCAGGCACACCCCCACACCCAGGCACACCTGACACCCCAGGCACACCCCTGACACCGGCACATCTCCGACACTCCCAGGCACACCCTGACACCCCAGGTACATCACGGACACCCCAGAACACTTCTCACACCCCAGGCACACCTCTGACACTCCCCAGGCACACCTCCGACACCCCAGGCACACCTCTGACACTTCCAGGCACACCTCTGACACCCCAGGCACACCTCCTGGCACTCCCCAAGCACACCTCTGACACTCCCCAGGCACACCTCCGACACTCCCAGGCACACCTCCGACACTCCCAGGCACACTTACACTCAGGTACACCTTCGACACTCCCCAGGCACACCTCTGACACTCCCCAGGCACATCTCCACACTCCCAGGCACACCTCTGACACTAGGCACATCACGGACACTCCCAGGAACACTCACACTCCCAGGTGCACTCCTGACACTAGGCACACCTCTGACACCCCCAGGCACACCGCTGACACTCCAGGCACACCTCTGACACTCCCAGGCACACCTCTGACACCCCAGGCACACCTCTGACACTCCCAGGCACACCTCTGACACTCCCAGGCACACCTCTGACACTGCCAGGCACTCCACTGACATTCCTGGCACACCTCTGACACCCCAGGTACACGTCCGACACTCCCAGATACACTCTGACACTCCCCAGGCACAGCTCTGACACTCCCAGGCACACCCCTGACACTCCCAGGCACTCCACTGACACCCCTGGCACCCCCCTGACACCCCAGGCACACCTTGAAACCCCAGGCACACCCCAGACACCCCAGGCACACTCTCACACCCCTAGGCACACCTCTGACACTTCTAGGCTCCCTGGCACACCCTGACACTCCCCAGGCACACCCTGACACTCCCCAGGCACACCCCAGACACTCCCAGGCACACCCTGACACTGCCAGGCACACCTCCGACACTCCCCAGGCACACCTCCGACACCCCAGGCACACCTCTGACACTCCCAGGCACACCTCTGACACTCCCAGGACCCACTGACACTCCCAGGCACACTTACACCCCAGGTACACTCTGTCACTCCCCAGGTACACTCTGACACTCCCACACCTCTGACACTCCCAGGCACACCTCCGACACTCTGTGCACACCTCCGACACTCCCAGGCACACTTACACTCCCAGGTACACCTCCGACACTCCCCAGGCACACCTCTGACACTCCCAGGCACATCCTGACACACTCCCCAGGCACACCTCTGACACTCCCCAGGCACACCCCTGACACCTCTGGTACACCTCTGACACTCCTGGTGCACACCAGACACTCCCAGGCACACTTCTCACACTCCCAGGCACACCTCCGACACTCAGGCACACCTCTGACACCCCAGGCACATCTCCGACACCTCAGGCACACCCCTGACATCCCAGGTACATCACTGACACCCCAGAACACCCCACACCCAGGCACACCTCCGACACCCCAGGCACACCTCCACACTCAGGCACACCCTGACACCCAGGCACACCCTCTGACACTCCCAGGCACACCTCCTGACACTCCCCAGGCACACCTCTGACACCCCAGGCACACCTCCACACCCCAGGCACACCCGACACCCTGCACACCCCCACACCTCCACACTCCCCAGGCACACCCTGACACCTGGTGCACATCCCGACACTCCCCAGGCACACCTGACACCCCTGCACACGCACACTCTGCACCCCCACACTCTGCCAACCTGACACCTACAGGCACACATCTGACACTCTGGCACACCCTGACACTCAGGGCACACCTCTGACACCGGCACACCTCTGACACAGGCACACCTCTGACACTGGCACACCTCTGACACCCCAGGCACACCTCTAACACTGCCAGGCACCACTGACATTCCCTGGCACACCTCTGACACTCCCAGGCACACGTCCGACACTCCCCCAGACACACCCCTGACACCCCAGGTACAGCCCTCACACTCCCCAGGCACACCTCTGACACTCCCAGGCACCACTGACACCCCTGGCACACCCCCACCCAGGCACCCTTGAACTCCCAGGCACACCCAGACACCCCCAGGCACACTCTCACACTCCCAGGCACACCTCTGACACTTCTAGGCACTCTGTCACTCCCCTGATACACTTAACACTCAGGCACACCGCTGACACTCCCAGGCACACCGCTGACACTGCCAGGTACACATCTAGACACTGCCAGGCACACCACAGACACTGCCCAGGCACACCTCAGACACTCCCAGGCACACCTCAGACACTCCAAGGTGCACCTCTGACACTCCCAAGGCACCTCTGACACTCCCAGGCACACCTCTGACACTCCCAGGCACACCCTGACACTCCCCAGGACTCCACTGACACTCCCTGGCACACCCCTGACACTCCCCAGGCACACCTGACACCCCAGGCACACCCCACACTCCCCAGGCACACCTCTGACACTGCCAGGTACACTCCCGACACTCCCCAGGCACACCTCCGACACCCAGGCACACCTCTGACACCCAGGCACACCTCTGACACCTAGGACCCACTGACACTCCAGGCACACTCTACACCCCAGGCACACCTCTATCACCCCAGGCACACCCTGACACTCCCAAGCACACCTCTGACACCCCAGGCACCTCCGACACCCCAGGCACACCTGGACACCCCAGGCACACCCCACACTCCCCAGGCACACCTGACACCCAGGCACACCTCTGACACTCCCAGGCACATCCCTGACACCTCAGGCACACCTCTGACATCCCAGGCACACTAGACACCTCAGGAACACTTCTCACACTCCCCAGGCACACCTCCGACACTCCAGGTGCACACCTCTGACACTCCCAGGCACACCCTGACCCTCCAGGGCACACCTCTGACACTCCCAGGCACATCTCCGACACCTCAGGCACACCTCCTGACACCCAGGCACATCACGGACACTCCAGAACATCTCACACTCCCAGGCACACCTCTGACACTCCCCAGGCACACCTCTGACACCCCAGGCACACTGCCCACTCTCCAGGCACACCTCTGACACTCCAGGCACACCTCTGACACCCCAGGCACACCCTGACACTCCCAGGCATACACCTCTGACACTCAGGCACCTCAGACACCGCCAGGCACTCCACCGACATCCCCAGGCACACCCCTGACACCTCCAGGCACTCCACTGACACTCCCTGGTACACCCCTGACACCTGGCACACCCTGACACCGCCAGACACACCCCAGACACCCCAGGCACACTTCTCACACCCCCAGGCACACCTGACACTCTAGGCACCCTGACACCCCTGATACACCCCAACACTCCCAGGCACACTGCTGACACTCCCAGGCACACCCTGACACCAGGCACACCCTGACACTCCCAGGCACACCTCTGATACCGCCAGGCACACCTCCGACACCCCCAGGCACACCTCCGACACCCCAGGCACACCCCGACACTCCCAGGCACACCTCCCGACACACCCAGGCACACTCTACACTCCCCAGGCACACCTGACACTCCCAGGCACACCTCACACCCCTCAGGCACATCTCCGACACCCAGCACCTGACACCCCAGGCACACCACAGACACCCCAGGAACACTCTCACACTGCCAGGTACACCTCTGACACCCCAAGCACACCTCTGACACCACAGGCACACTCTGACACTCCCAGGCACACCCTCAGACACTCCCAGGCACACCTTGACACTCCTGCAGGTACCCACAGACTCTGCACCCTCTGACTCCAGGCACACCGCTGACACCCCAGGCACACCCATCACCCCAGGTACACTTCACACTCCGAGGCACACCTCCGACACCCCAGGCACACCCCAACACACCCAGGCACACCCCACACCAGGCACACCGCTGACACCGCCAGGCACACCCCAGACACCTCAGGCACAGCTCTCACACCCCAGGCACCACACCCCAGGACAACTCTGACACTCACAGGACACCCCTGACACTACTTGGAACACCTCTGACACCCGAGGTACACCTCTGACACCCCAGGCACACCTCTGACACCCCAGGTACTCCACTGACATTCCGTGGTACACCTTGACACTCCCAGGCACACCGCTGAAACTGCCAGCACACCCACACACCCCAGGAACACCTCCACCCCACACTTCTCACACCCCAGGCACACCTCCTGACACCCCAGGCACACCTCTGCACCCAGGTACACCTCTGACACTCCCCAGGCACACCCTGACACTCCCAGGCACACATCTGACACTCTGAGGCCACCTCTGACACTCCCAGGCACACCCTGACACTCCAGTCACACTCTGACACTCCAGGTCACCCTCTGACATTCCAGGGCACACCTCTGACACCCCAGGATCACCCCACACTCCCCAGGCACACTTGACACTTCCAGGCACACCCCACACTTCAGGCAGCACCCCTGACACTTCCAGGTACACCTCTGACACCCCAGGCACACCTGTACCCCAAGCACACCTCTGACACCCAAGGCACACCTCCGACACCCAGGCACACCTGACCTCCCAGGCACACCCCCACCCCAGGCACACCCACACTCCCAGGCACACCTCTGACACTCCCAGGTACATCTCCGACACTCCCAGGCACACCGACACTCCCAGGCACATCACGGACACCCCAGGAACACTTCTCACACTCAGGTACATCCCTGACACTCCCAGGCACGCTTCTTCGACACTCTGCAGGCACACCTCCAACACTCTCAGGACAACCTCTGACCTCCCAGGCACCTCTGACACTCCCCAGGCACACCTTTGACACCCCCAAGCACACCTCTGACACCCCAGGCACACCTCCTGACACTCCCAGGCACACTTCCACACCCCAGGTACACCCTCACACCCCCAGGTACACCCGACACCCCAGGCACCTCCGACACCCCAGGCGTACACCCCTGACACCCAAGGCATCACGACACCCCAGGAACACCTCTCACACCCCAGGCACACCAACACTCACTGGCACCCTCTGACACCCCAGGCACCTCTGACACTCCAGGGCACACCTCCACACTTCCCAGGCACACCCTGACACTCCCAGGCACACCTCTGACACCCCAGGCATATCCTCTGACACCCCAGGTACACCTGACACTGCTACACCCACTGACATACCCTGCACACCTCTGACACCCCAGGCACACGTCCGAAACTCCCAGATACACCTCTGACACTCCCAGCACAGCTCTGACACTGCCAGGTACACCTGAGACACCCCAGGCACACCACAGACACTGCCAGGCACACCCTCAGACACTCCCAGGCACACCCTGACACTCCAAGGTGCACCTCTGTCACCCCAAGTGCACCTCTGACACCCTAGGCACACCTTGACACCGGTACACCTTCTGACACTCCCAGGACTCCACTGACACCCCTGGCACACCCCTGACACCCCAGGCACACCTCTGACACTCCCCAGGCACACCCCAGACACTCCCAGGCACCCCCTGACACTGCCAGGCACACCTGACACTCCCAGGTACACCCACACCCCAGGCACACCCCTGACACCCCAGGTACACCTCTGACACCCCAGGACCCACTGACACTCCAGGCACACTCTACACCCCAGGCACACCCCTATCACCCCAGGCACACCTCTGGCACTCCCAAGCACTTCTGACACCCCAGGCACACCTCCGACACCTCCCAGGCACACCTGACACTCATGCACACTTCACCCCACTCGACACTCCCCAGGCACACCCCTGACACCCCAGGCACATCCTGACACTCAGGCACACCTCTGACATTCCAGGCACACCAGACACTCTCCAGGAACACTTCACACTCCCCAGGCACACCTCCGACACTCCCCAGGCACACCTCTGACACTCCCAGGCACACCGCTGACCTCCAGGGCACCTGACTGCAGGCACATCTCCGACACTCAGGTACACCCTGACACTCCCAGGTACATCACGGACACCCCAGGAACACTTCACACCCCAGGTACACCTCCGACACTCCCAGGTACACTTGACACTCCCAGGCACACCCTGACTCTCCAGGGCACACCTCTGACACCCAGGCACACCTCTGACACCCCAGGCACACCTTCACACCCAGGTGCATACCCCTGACACCCAGGCACACCCCAGACACTGCCAGGTACCCACTGACATTCCCAGGCACACCCCTGACACTCCCAGGCACTCCACTGACACCCCTGGTACCCCCTGCCACCCCAGGCACCCCTTGAAACTGCCAGATACACCCCAGACACCCCAGGTCACACTTCTCACACCCTAGGCACACCTCTGACACTTCTAGGTACTCCCTTGTCACTCCTGACACCTCTAACACTCCCCAGGTACACCGCTGACACTCCAGGCACACCCGCTGACACTGCCAGGTACACCCCAGACACCCCAGGCACACCTCTGATGCTGCCAGGCACACCTGCACACCCCAGGCACACCTGACACCCCAGGCACACTTACACTCCCCAGGCACACCTCCGACACACCCAGGCACACTTCACACTCCCAGGCCCTGACACCCAGGCACAATCCCTGACACCCCAGGCACATCTCCTCAGGCACCCCTGACACCCCCAGGCACACCACACACCCCCAGGAACACTTCGCCAGGTACACCCCTGACACCCTAAGCACACCTCTGACACCACAGGCACACCTCTGACACTCCCAGGCACACCCCAGACACCCCAGGCACACCTTGACACTGCAGGCACTCCACAGGCATTCCTGGAACCCATCCGACCCACAACCGCTGACACTGCCAGGCACACCTCCATCACCCCAGGCACACTTCTCACACCCCAGGCACACCTCCGACACCCCAGGCACACCCCAACACACCCAGGCACACCCGACACCTCAGGCACACCGCTGACACTGCCAGGCACACCAGACACCTCAGGCACAGTTCTCACACCTGCAGGTGCACCTGACACTCCAAGGACAACTCTGACACCACAGACACCTCTGACACTACTTCTGAACACTCTGACACCTGGAGGCACACCTCTGACACTCCCAGGCACACCTGACACTCCAGGAACTCCACTGACATTCCGTGGCACACCTTGACACTCCCAGCACCGCTGAACCGCCAGGCACACCTCCACAACCCCAGGAACACCCTCCGACACCCCAGGCACACACCCCAGGCACACCTCCCACACCCCAGACACACCCCACACTCCAGGCACACCTCTGACACTCTAGGCACACCCTGACACCCCAGGCACACCTCTGACACCTGAGGCACACCTCTGACACCCCCAGGCATACCTCTGACACCCCCAGTTACACCTCTGACACCCCCAGGCACACCTCTGACATTCCAGGGTACACCCTGACACTCCCAGGATCACCTCTGACACCCCAGGCACACCTCTGACACTTCCAGGTACACCTCCGACACCTCAGGCACACTCTGACACTTCCAGGCACACCTCTGACACCCCAGGCACACCTCTGGCACCCCCACACCTCTGACACCCAAGGCACACCACACTCCTGCACACACCTGACCAGCACTTACACCCCAGGCACACCTCCTGACTCTGCACATCTCTCACACTCCCAGGCATCTCCGACACTTCTCAGGCACACCTCTGACACCCCAGCATCACGGACACTCCCAGAACACTTCTCACACCCCAGGCACACCCTGACACTCCCAGGCACGCCTCTGACACCCTCAGGCACACCTCCAACACCTCAGGCACACTCTGACACTTCCAGGTACACCTCTGACACCCCAGGCACACCTTGGCACCCCAAGCACACCTCTGACACCTCAGGCACACCTGACACCCCAGGCACACCTGACACCCCAGGCACACCTCACAACCCT
Source organism: Homarus americanus (assembly GCF_018991925.1). NCBI lineage: Eukaryota > Metazoa > Arthropoda > Malacostraca > Decapoda > Nephropidae > Homarus > Homarus americanus. The sequence goes on along the minus strand of NW_024718955.1, from coordinate 6,413 downwards.
GCACACCTCCGACACCCCAGGTACACCTCCGACACTCCAGGCACCTCTGACACCTGCACACTGGACACCCCAGGAACACTCTCACACCCCAGGCACACCTCACACACCACAGGCACACCTCTGACACCCCAGGCACACAGCTGACACCCCGAGGCACACCTCTGACACCCCGCAGGCACACCTCTGACACCCCAGGCACACCTCTGACGCCCCAGGCATACCTCTGACACCAGGTACACCCCTGACACTGCCACTCCACTGACATACCTGGTACACTCTGACACCCCAGGCACACGTCCGACAATTCCCAGATACACCTCTGACACTTCTGCACAGCCTGACACCCCAGGCACACCCCTGACACTCCCCCAGGCACTCCACTGACACCCCTGGCACAACCCCACACTCCCAGGCACCTGTGAACCCCAGGCACACCCCAGACACCCGGTACACTTCACACCCCAGGCACACCTCTGACACTCTAGGCCTCATCTGTCACCCCTGAATAACGCTGACACTGCCAGGCACACCCCAGACACCGCCAGGTACACCCCAGACACCGACAGGCACACCAGACACCCCAGGTTCACCTCAGACACCCAAGGCACCTCCTGACACCCAGGCACACCCCAGACACCCAGGTTCACCAGACACTCCAAGGTGCACCCCTGACACCCCAGGCACACCTCTGACACCCCCAGGTACACCTCTGACCCTCCCAGGCACCCACTGACACCCCTGGTACACCCCTGACACCCCAGGCACACCTTCTGACACCCCAGGCACACCCAAGACACTCCCCAGGTACACCTCCTGACACCCAGGCACACCTCCGACACCCCAGGTACACCTCCGACACCCCAGGCACACTCTACACTTGCAGCACACCTCCACACCCCTGCACCTTGACACCCCAGGCACACCGACACTCCAAGGCACACTTACACACCCCAGGCACACCTCCGACACTCCCCAGGCACACCCCTGACACTCCCCAGGCACACCTCCAACACTCCCAGGCACACCTCTGACACTCCAGGCACACCCCTGACACCGGCACACCCTGGCACCCCAAGCCCACCTCTGACACTCCCCAGGCACACTCCGACACCCCAGACACACCTGACACCCCAGGCACACTTACACACCCAGGCACACCTGACACCCCAGGTACACCTCCGACACTCCAGGCACACCCTGACACTCCAGGGCACATCACGGACACCCCAGAACACTCTCACACCCCAGGTACACCTCCGACACTCACAGGCACACCTCTGACACTCCCAGGCACACCGCTGACACTCCAGGCACACCTCTGACACCCCAGGCACACCTCTGACACCCCAGGCACACTCTGACGCCCCATATATACTCTCACACTCCCCAGGCACACCCTCTGACACTGCTAAGTACTCCACTGACATACCCAGTACACCTCTGACACTCCCAGGCACACGTCCGACAATCCCCAGATACACTCTGACCAGGTACAGCTCTGACACCCCAGGTACACCCCTGACACCCAGGCACTCCACTGACACCCCTGGTACAACCCTGCCACCCAGGCACCCCCTGTGAAACCCCAGGCACACCCCAGACACCCCAGGCACACCCCCCAACCCCAGGCACACCTCTGACACTCTAGGCACTCATCTGTCACTCCCTGATACACCTGACACTGCGGCACACCCCAGACACTGCCAGGCACACCTCAGACACCGCCAGGCACCTCACACCCCAGGTCTCACCCAGACACCCAAGCACCCTGACACTAGGCACACCCCAGACACCCCAGGTCTTCCCCAGACACTCCAAGTGCACCCTGACACCCCCAGGCACACACCCTGACACTCCCAGGCACACCTCTGACCCTCCTGTACCCACTGACACTCTGGCACACCCCTGACACCCCAGGTACACCTCTGACACCCCAGGCACCCAAGACACCCCAGGCACACTCTGACACGCCAGGCACACCTCCGACACTCCCAGGCACACCTCCGACACCCCAGGCACACTCTTACACCCCGCACACCTCCCGACACCCCAGGTACACCTCTGACACTCCAGTACATCTCCGACACTCCATGCACACTTCTACACTCCCCAGGCACACCTCCGACACCCCAGGCACACCTCTGACACCCCAGGCACACCTCCAACACTTCCTCAGGTACACCTCTGACACTTCCAGGCACAACTCCTGACACCCCAGGCACACCTCTGGCACCCCACACCTCTGACACCCCAGTGCACCTCCGACACCCAGATACACCCTGACACCCCAGGCACACCCCCACACCCCAGGCACCACTCCCAGGCACACCTCTGACACTCCAAGGTACATCACGGACACCCCAGAACACTTCTCACACTCCCAGGCACACCTCCGACACTCACAGGCACACCTCTGACACTCCCAGGTGCCACCGCCGACACTCCAGGGTACACCTCTGACACCCCAGGTACACCTCTGACACCGGCACACCTCTGACGCCAAAAAAAAAAAAAAAAAAAAAAAAAAAAAAAAAAAAAAAAAAAAAAAAAAAAAAAAAAAAAAAAAAAAAAAAAAAAAAAAAAAAAAAAAAAAAAAAAAAAAAAAAAAAAAAAAAAAAAAAAAAAAAAAAAAAAAAAAAAAAAAAAAAAAAAAAAAAAAAAAAAAAAAAAAAAAAAAAAAAAAAAAAAAAAAAAAAAAAAAAAAAAAAAAAAAAAAAAAAAAAAAAAAAAAAAAAAAAAAAAAAAAAAAAAAAAAAAAAAAAAAAAAAAAAAAAAAAAAAAAAAAAAAAAAAAAAAAAAAAAAAAAAAAAAAAAAAAAAAAAAAAAAAAAAAAAAAAAAAAAAAAAAAAAAAAAAAAAAAAAAAAAAAAAAAAAAAAAAAAAAAAAAAAAAAAAAAAAAAAAAAAAAAAAAAAAAAAAAAAAAAAAAAAAAAAAAAAAAAAAAAAAAAAAAAAAAAAAAAAAAAAAAAAAAAAAAAAAAAAAAAAAAAAAAAAAAAAAAAAAAAAAAAAAAAAAAAAAAAAAAAAAAAAAAAAAAAAAAAAAAAAAAAAAAAAAAAAAAAAAAAAAAAAAAAAAAAAAAAAAAAAAAAAAAAAAAAAAAAAAAAAAAAAAAAAAAAAAAAAAAAAAAAAAAAAAAAAAAAAAAAAAAAAAAAAAAAAAAAAAAAAAAAAAAAAAAAAAAAAAAAAAAAAAAAAAAAAAAAAAAAAAAAAAAAAAAAAAAAAAAAAAAAAAAAAAAAAAAAAAAAAAAAAAAAAAAAAAAAAAAAAAAAAAAAAAAAAAAAAAAAAAAAAAAAAAAAAAAAAAAAAAAAAAAAAAAAAAAAAAAAAAAAAAAAAAAAAAAAAAAAAAAAAAAAAAAAAAAAAAAAAAAAAAAAAAAAAAAAAAAAAAAAAAAAAAAAAAAAAAAAAAAAAAAAAAAAAAAAAAAAAAAAAAAAAAAAAAAAAAACCACACTGGACACCCCAGGCACACCTGGCACCACACCCCACACCCAGGCACACTTCACACACCCCAGGCACACCTCCACACTCCACAGGTACACTTACACCAGGCACACCTCCGACACCCCAGTACACCTCTGACACCCCAGGTACACCTCCGACACTCACAGGCACACCCCTTACACCCCAGGCACCTCCGACACTCCCCAGGCACACACTGACAACCCAGGCACACCCCAACACCCCAGGCACACCCCTGACACTCCAGGCACACCTCTGACACTCCCAAGCACTCTCTGCACTCCCAAGCACACCACCTGAAACCCCAGGTACACCCCCCACACTCCCCAGGCACACCTCGACACCCCAGGCACACTTCTACACTCCCAGGCACACCTCCGACACCCCCAGGCACACCTCCGACACACCCCAGGCACACCTCTGACACTCCAAGGCACATCACGGACACCCCCAGAACACTTCTCACACTCCCAGGTACACCTGACACCAAACAGGCACACCCCTGACACCCCAGGCCACAGACACCCAAGGCACCTCTGACACCCCAGGCACACCTGACACTCCCAGGCACACCTGTGACGCCCCAGGCATACCTCTGACACTGCAGACACCTCCCTGACACTGCCAAGCATCACTGACATACCCTGCACACCCTGACAATTCTGTACATCATCCGACACCCCAGAAACCTCTGACACTCCCAGGTACAGCTATGACACCCCCAGGCACACACCCCCACACCCCAGGCACCCACTGACACCCCCACACCCCTGCCACCCCAGGCACCCCAGAAACCCCCCAGGCACACCCAGACACCCCAGCACACTTCTCACACCCTAGGCACACCCCCTGACACTCCCCAGCACCCATCTGTCACCCCCCCTGATACACCGCTGACACCCAGGCACACCCAGACACCACACACACCCCAGACACTGCCAGGCACACCCCAGACACCCCAGGTTCACCCCTGAGATACCCTGCTAAAAACCTCTGACACCCCTGGTGCACCTCATACCCAGGCACACATCTGACACTCCCCAGGCACACCCCTGACACACCCAGGTACTCCACTGACACCTCTGGTACAAATTCCTGAAATTCCCAGCACACCTGACACCCCAGGCACACCCCAGACAACCAGGTACACCTCTGACACTGCCAGGCACACACCCTGACACCCCAGCACACCCCCACACCCCAGGTAAACTTCTTACACACCTGACACCCCAGCACACTTCACACCCCAGGCACACCTGACACTCACAGGTACACACAGCCTGACACCCCATACATCTCCCCACACCTCCCAGGCACACCTCCACACCCAGGCACACCACAGACACCCCACACTCCCCACACCCCTGCAGTACACCTCCTACACCCCAAGTACACCTCTGACACCCCAGGCACACCCCACACCAGCACACCCTTGACACCTCTAGGTACACCTTTGACACTGCATATACTCCACTGGCATTCCTGGTGCACATCTGGTTGTTCTACACCGCTGACACTCTGCCAGGTTCCCACCTCCGACACTCCTGAGAACACTGCCACCCCAGCACTTCTCACCCAGGCACACCCTCCTGACACCCCAGGCACACCTCTGACACACCTAGCCTGACACCCCACACAGCTGACACCACAGTACAGTTCAGACACTCTAGGTACAGTTCTCACACTGCAGGTGCACTCCCCACACTCCCAGGTACAATCGGACACTCCCCAATGACACCCCTGACACTACTAGGACACTCTGACACTGGGAGGCACACCCTCTGACACTCCCCAGGCACACCTCTGACACCTGCACACCTCTGACACCCCAGGTACTCCACCGACATCTCCGTGGCTACCCTCATACCCTGCAGTACACTGAAACTGCCAGGCACACCTCCAGACACCCCCAGGAACACCTCCCACACTCCCAGGTACACTTCAATCACAGGCACACCTCCGACACTCCCAGGCACACCCTCAGACTGCCAGTACAATTCCCAGACACCAAGTTACACTCCTCAGACACCCAAGGCACTCCTGACACTTCCAAGTGCACCTCTGACACCCCAGGCACACCTCTGACACTCCAGGCATTCTGACCCCAGCAGGTACTCCACTGACACCCTGGCACATCCCACACCCCAGGCACACCTCTGACACCCAGGCACACCCCAGACACCCCAGGCACACCCTGGACACCCAGCCACACCTCCGGGACACCCCAGGCACACCCGACACCCTGAGGCACACTTCCCCACACTCCCAGGCACACTCCACACCCCAGGCATACTCTGACACCCTGCAGGCACACCTCCCGACACTCTCAGGCACCATGACACTCCCAGTACACCTCTGACACACCCTGTGCACACCTCTGGCACTCCCAAAGTGTCAGCCCTCTGACACTCCCCAGGTACACCCTCCGACACCCAGGTACACCTCCGGACACTCCCCAGAAAATCTCTTACACCCCAGGTACCACTTCCGACACCCCAGGTAAGCCACTTGACACTCCCAGGTACACTGAGCTAATTCCAGGGCACAATTTCATTAATTTCCAGGCACACCCCCACACTCCCCAGGCAGACCTCTGACACTCCCCAGGCACACCCCCACACTCCCAGGCATCTCTGACACCTCAGGTACTCCACTGACATTTCTGCACACCTCTGACACTCCTGGTGGCCACGTCCCACACTCCCCAGATACACCCCTGACACCCCCAGTTACAGCTCTCACACCCCAGGCACAATTCCTGACACCCCAGGCACACCCCTGACACTCCCAGGTACCCTCTGACACCCCATGTACTCCACTGACACCCCTGGCACATCCCTGACACCCCAGGCACACCTCTGACACTCCCAGGCACACCCCAGACATCTGCAAAATAACTCTACACCAGGCACACCTGACACTCCAGCAACATGTAAATTGAACGGAAGCACACGAT
>NW_024718954.1:0-11794 GCF_018991925.1 Homarus americanus | reverse complement strand
TGTTAGTTGGGTTGTTAAAGAATGAAGTCAGAAAGCAATGTTCACTATTTAATTGTACTGCACTAATGCAGCTGTACGTTAGATTTTCGATAAATTTCACGCTAAAATTTACCAAGCAAAAGGTTGCAAAATATTGAAACTGAAATTATTTTCTGTTTATATACTGTACACTAAAATCTACCAAAAAAGTGATGGGCCATTAGTTTTAGCTGATCTTCCCTCCTATGAAACACCCTACTATACAATATACAATTCAGGAAACGACGATATTTTTCTGAGAGGTTTTGTGGAAGAACTGTAAAGGACCTGGAGAGAGAGAGAGAGAGAGAGAGAGAGAGAGAGAGAGAGAGAGAGAGCGCAAGGGCGTGGAAAACCGCTGAGTAGCATCACAAAAATCTGCAAAGAAAACCGGAAAGAAGGCAAAGGACCTGAGAGGGGAACTAAGAGAAAGTAAAGATGCAGGCAACATAGAAAGGATGAAAAGAAAGCTACAAATGATGATCAACTCAGATTATCTCAGGTAACTGGAAAACTTGACCACAAATGATCACTTGATCAACATATCTTATGAGGCAGAAAGTGGTATTGTATGTAATATTTATGAGAATAATTGTATTCTTGCTTATTCCCTTCTTCTTTCTCTTAATTATCTGGTCTTTCTTCTCTGTCACAACTACAGTATTTGAGTCAGTAAGTCAGGGTGTTCCGCCTGGCACTCTCCCATCCCCCTCCAACAACGTCATTAAATACAAATAAAGGACCTCCTTCTCCCTCCCTCTCCTTCTCCCTCTCTCTCCCTCCTTCTCCCTCCCTCTCCTTCTCCCTCCCTCCCTCTCCTTCTCCCCCACAATAATAATTCATAATAAATAAAATTTATGATAAAACAAACAAAATAAAATAATAAAATAATGATGATAATAATACAGTAACTGTAATAATAATAATATAAATAATAAAGAACTATAAATACAAAAATGAAAAAAAAAGATCAAAAGTGAGAAACGATATATGTATGTTGTGTTGTCAATGGTAAGAGAAACAATTGAGACCTGCAATTGCGTGTAAATGAAGCAGAAAGTCAGATCAGCAACTATAAATTGTTTATAATACAATATATATCGGTGTTTACATATACTGTACACGTGCGTTGAGGCGTTTTGTTGTGTTGATAACAGCAGGACAATCTCGGGTGACAGTGACGTCGACCCACGGTAACTTCGGCCTAGTGACGTTGGCCCACATCCAACGGTAACCTCGGCCCATTTTAGTGATTTCGGCCCCAGTATAATATTGGCCAAGATCACCAACAATAATTTTCTTTGGCAAATAGTTAAGTCATATGAAAAGTATCCGATAAAGGTTAGGTTAGGTTAGCTTAGAAATGTAACGGTAGTGAAATTAATGAAAACACACACACACACACACACACACACACACACCTTGGGTAACGTTACGCCTTTAATTTGGTTCTAGTCTTATATTCGTGATAAATCAGATATGTGTCTAAGATAGGGAGCTCGTGAGTGAGTTATTTTTTCTTTTTTCTTTTTTTTCGTTCCTTTAAAGACGTTAACAGCACTTCTACTATCGTAACGAGTTTCATTCTCCCCTGACGGAATGTTCTTTTATATCAAATACGTCTGTAATTGTTGAATCGTGTGTGTGTGTGTGTGTGTGTGTGTGTGTGTGTGTGTGTGTGTATGTATGTGTGTGTGTGTGTGTTAACTTGTATATAATTAACCTCCATTAATCCCAAGGTCGTTATATGATGTGATCAAACTAAGACGTTTATCGGCTTTAACCAATGCGTCTTTATAAATAAGTAAAATTGTCCGTTCTTATCTGGCACACATTTTTTTCTCAGTCATTTCAACTAAGCAAGATTTCCAACCCCCACTAAAAAATCTTCCAGAATAAAGAATGTTAGAGTCAATCAACTTTCCTGAACTATAACCTTCATCCATTGATTGATGTACTGGTCAATTAAGATTATTTCAATTATAACTAAAAAGGGTATTTCTAATTAATTTAATGGACAGTTAACAAAGACGAAACTCTCTACTCTCCTCCATGTCTACAGCCGCTAGTTTGATTTCTTGTTGTGTATGTTTTTTAATCAGTTATTAATTTCTCTATGTAATTTTTGCGTCTATTTACTTCATAATCCTTAAACTTGATGTACTTGTGAACCATATACATATAACCTAACCTAACCTAACCTAACCTAACCTAACGATAATTGAAAGGTATTTTTTATTTGTTTTTACAGATTTTAAATGGATACAACATTCCACTGTAACCGTGAAACTCACCGCTGTAATTGTTTTTAAACAATTAATTGATGTTATTATTCCTGAAGAAATTAGTTCATGTTTTCATTGCAGCTGCATCATTTTCTGCGTTACAGCTGCGTCTCGATGTTACAGCTGCATCATTGTTTTGCGTTACAGCTGTGTCTCTCTCTCAGTCACAACAGTCACGTCTATGTTACAGGGGCTACGTCTCTCACTGCCATTGTCTTAGGACCATTGATTCGTCACTGTCCAAGTTCTCTTATCTTCGTCATTCGAGTTGAAAAGTAATAATTCTTTTTCGTTTTACTTTTATCAGTACAGAGACTTCTATTCACCCATTTATTTATCAGATGGCAATTTTTCGTGTGCTAAAGAAATAATATTGATAATTGGTCCTAATTCCCGTTAACGTATTTACCCATTAGGATTAGAGTAACTAAATACTCTATCTTTGACGAATGGGGAAATTAGGATTTGTGCCTCTGAGAATCCGGACAAATTAGGCCAATTAGAATGAAGAAAAATAAAATTGGATACTCACAATAACACATCAGTAAGATTGGAGACCCTTAAGATTATCACCTAATACCCAATGGTTTGATTAATTTAGAGTCAATTATAAATCTTGAGGGTGGGACTATTTGACCAATTCCATAATTGTTAAAAGTACTTCCGAATCATGTTCTCACTTTCTACATTTTTAACCTAATATGTCAGAGCTGAGAGTCCCCGGAGACTTAGAATTCCTTTGTGAATACACCGCCTGTATACGCATCATATCAATCAGTATAAGTGACACTAGCATATGAATCATTCCCAGTCGTAGTAAAAAGCTACCATAGGCGACGACGAACATATGGAGCACCATCATTTGCATCGGTTGCTCTCGTCTCACGCAAGAAAAATAGTGTGGATGTTTTGTGCTTGATTCCTGTAGTGCTTTTCATAATTTCCTCTTGATTTTAATATTTTTCATTATTATAGATTGTTAAGTTGATATTCGTCATTTCCTCATTATTTTTTCTTGCGTCAATGGCAATGATGATTTTCATTATTTACTCTCCAGTTCAAGTAATACTCAAGTTGATACAAATATACTGGTAGTTATACTGAGGAATAGTGTGTGTGTGTGTGTGTGTGTGTGTGTGTGTGTGTGTGTGTGTGTGTGTGTGTGTGTGTGTGTGTGTGTGTGTGTGTGTGTGTGTGTGTGTGTGTGTGTGTGTGTGTGTGTGTGTGTGTGTCTGTGTGTCTGTGTGTGTGTCTGTGTGTGTGACTACGACGACACACGGACCTAATGAGTGAGTGAGGTTACGTACAGGCAAGAAGAAACCAGGTGTGAGTTTGGCAAGAGTCCAAGGTGAGGTAATACAGCCGCCACCACCACAGCACCACCTGCCTACCTATGCACAGTGAAATCACAACACCACCACAACACTATTTACCTATCAACCCTTAACACCACAGTGCCATCACAACACCACGACAACACCACCTGACTACCAACCCACACCACCACAATGCCACTATATCATATAATTATGGTATTTATATCACAATTTGCTCTTACCCAAAATAACACTAGCGAACACACTATCATTTATAAAACTTTCAGTAACTATTTGATGGAACTTTTGCTTTAACTATTTCTAAATCATCATTATCTCGTAATTATTCTCATTTCCTGTGGGTTTTTTTTCCCTGGGAGGATAATTAACAGATGCAAATACCTATATGTTTGTGTGTTTTCCAGCGAGCCATAATTCATTTAACCCCACCGAGCATTGTACTGTATCATCCCGACTATTTTTCTTGCTGTTTATTCTTTTCTCTCTACATATCTGCTCGTATTTTGCAACAAAAAAACACACACACACACACACACACACACACACACACACACACACACACACACACACACACACACACACACACACACACACACACACACACACACAAACGAGCAACAGATACTGGAGGTGGATTCAGATGGTCTTTCTCTCACCACCATCATTACCACCACCACCACACTACCACCATGTCTGGAACAGGTGAGCGTGGGAGGGTGGACTGTGTGAGGTGGGACGAAAATATCTGACCTCACCTTCTCCCGATAATGAGTTTCAAGTATTGCAACCACCTGTTAACACATTCGTTTAATGGAACAACATACCTGATAGACACTCATTTAATTGAGAAACATACCGGGTAAACATTTTCGTTAAAACAGTCGCTAAATAGAAGAACTCTCTTGATTACACTTTTGTTTAATGGAACAACCTGCTGTACCTAATAAAAACAGACCACAGGGATAATTTATTGTTGTGAAACAGGGCTGCCATAGAAATAAAAGAGTAAGATTTAAAATTCTCACATCTAGAATACCAATGACCGCACATTCTCACATTTAGCGCTGCAATAACCACAAATTATTAGAGCTAGAGCTTCAAAGATTGGGATTTCTTTCATCTAAAAATTCTTAAAGATTGCAGTTGCATACTTTCAGAGCTTCATAATATTCACCATTTCAGTAGCTGACTCCTACATAACGAACAATGGTATCTTGAACATTTAACTCTCCACAACATCGGAAATTTCAGAAAGACGTCAACAAGACTAGCGTGAAGTGAAGAACTGAGGATACGTGTCTCTCCCCACCTCCACATCCACACTTCTTGCTCCGCCTCGCTTCTCTCGTGTTCTCGTTTCATCTCTCTCTATTCCCTTTACTGTTTGCTTTCATATATGAACCTGGAGAGATCAAAGCACCGTCAAACCAATGTATTTATTTTCTTGTCTGTCTGGCTCGTCGCTTCCTGTATTTTTATCGACTCGACCTCTTTCCTTCTCACAGTTTGCCTTCGTATAGACCGACAGTAGATTGATGAAAGCAGTGGGTAACACACACACACACACACACACACACACACACACACACAGAGACACACACACACAACATACACACACACACACACACACACACACACACACACAGTATATAAATTGATGCACATACATATTTAGTATATACACAATATTTTATACATTGATATTTGTTCTAGGAAACGAAATAATTATGAAACCTCATGTGATATACCTTTAACAAATACGATAAATATATTTCCTCTCCAAAATATATATATCGGCCAGCGGATGTTATTTATTCTCTCTGGTTTGTGTGTCTCTTTTATTTACATTGTTTGTTTATCTATTTTTTCAATCTATGGTGTGTTTTAGTGTGTATATATGTACAGTAACTTTATGTCCATATGTGGGTGTATGGTTTGGTTTTTCGTATTTTCTCTCTTTCTCTCTTTCTCTTTTTCTCTATTTTCTCTCTCTCTCTCTCTCTCTCTCTCTCTCTAATTCCCCCTCTTCCTATCAAATTCTCTCTATAATTCCCCCTCTCTCTAATTCTCTCCCGTTTTCTAATTCTCTCCCTTTCTCCAATTCGCTCTCAAATTCTCTCTTTCTCTAATTGTCACTCTGTCATCTCTCTCTTTCAATCGTGCTATTTCCGTTATCTCCTTTCTCTCCTATTTATTACATCTGCTATACAAACAACATTCCATTAGTCACTATCACCATTTCCTACATTCCCTCGCGTCCATTCTTCATCTACCAACACAACAGTTCAACTTTAAACGCCATAAATATTTAAGTTTTCCAAATGGCAGGTAAAAGCGGCCATTTATCCTGTGTTCTTATCATATATTTTATTTTAATTTATCTTGATGATGGTTATGTTATTTTGAATTATTTCCGTTGTATTGTCAAAGTGATATTTTTTTATATATTTTGTCTTTATTTTGTTTGAACCTTTGTTTATTATTGTGACTATTCCCTAAAGCTGGAATAGAAGTGTGTATTGATTTAGTTATTATTATTATTATTATTATTATTATTATTATTATTATTATTATTATTATTATTATTATTATTATTATTATTATTATTATTATTATTATTATTATTATTATTATTATTATTATTATCATCATTAGCAGTAACAAAATAATTTGATATTCCAATTCGTTATAACTGATGTAATACCAAGAGAAAAACACGAGAAAAATATAAACTTGAAGACCGAACGCCACCTTAACTCCATCTCATTCCTTAACCATTCAGCTATGAGCTTTCACAAGGTATACCACCAATCACCTGTAATTTATATATGTAGACAAAGCGAATTGATACATTCTCAACCAATTAGATTCGAGTTTTAAAAGATCTTTCAGGCACAGTACGATTGACCACTCATAAATATTGTAATAACATGTCAACTGTGATACACTGATTGGGTAATTAATTTCAACAGTAAGAGTAAATACACTATCAGCCAATCAGCGTCGGGCTTCCTAAGAATCGGACAAAGTATCAGCCAATCGTAGCCAGTCCTAGTCGACCACAATATAATCATCAACAAAGCTATTGACCTCGGGCTTCGGAGAAGTCTTATACCATGGCTTACAGACTTCCTCAGTGACCGACGCCAAGCTGTACGCTTCCGAGGGGCTGTCTCCACCTTTCAGTCACTCACCTGTGGCGTCCCCCAAGGCACCAAGATGGGACCACTCTGCTTCCTTATGCTTATCAATGATGCCCAAAGAGAAACCCCTGCTCGCTGGAAATATGTCGACGACTCCACCATTGGGATCAGTGTCAACAATTCTGCTCCCGACTATACCGCCCTTCAGGATTTATTGAACAGTCTCCAAAACTGGGCCACCAACAAACACGTCACCATCAACCGTACCAAGACCATGGTTATGCACATCAACCTGTCCTCCGACGTTGTCCCACCCCCTTCCATTACTTTAGGTCCCAACAGACCCCAGGTTGTAGATTCCACTAAGCTCCTCGGCGTCACCATAGACAACAAACTAAATTGGAAACCACACGTCAGTGAAGTTGTCAAATCCTCCAGTTTCTGTCTCCACCTCCTCCACCGACTCGAGTCCCTCGTAGTTCCTGCACCTGAGCTCCTCAGTGTTTACACACAATATCTATACTTCCCTAAGCTCACCTATGCCTCCCCCACCTGGTCTTCCCTCCCCAAATGCCACACAATGTAAACACCCCAGAAAAGTGCAAAAAGATCTACGTAAGATATTATTATTATTCTTCCCTTCCTACTTCCACATATCAAGAAGCGCCAAATACACTGACCCTTTTGACTTCACTGACCATCACTTCACGACTCATCTGGTAAATTTGGTAAGAAGCTTTACACCATCTCGACACCGGCTCCCTACTACCACCTGAGATCCCTTAGGCTCGAGAATTGTTGAACCTGACACCACAACCGCATGCAGCCCATACGTGCACGAACTGATCGCTATAAGAACAGCCCAGTCCCAACCATTGTAAAAATTATCAATAACTTGTAATAAACCAGTGTATTCACTCCCAGTAAACACTACTCCTCGCACTGTTACTATGTTGAAATGCACTGTAATTTGAGCTTTTCCCCATCTAGTTATTATATATCTTATTTGTATCACTTATGTTATTTGTATATTATTTGTAATTCGAAACCCATTCCCCAAATATGTAACTGTATATTTTCAGCCTTCTGGCTGCCAAGCTCTTTCAATAAACCGTTAATTATTATTATTATTATTATTATTATTATTATTATTATTAAGGGCCTTAACCTTGACCCCACCACCTCATCCCACAGTTCGGGGTGCGGGGGGGGGGAGCGATGCATCTTACTCACAGTAGCCATCAATAACGCTCGCTCCAATGAGAGAGAGAGAGAGAGAGAGAGAGAGAGAGAGAGAGAGAGAGAGAGAGAGAGAGAGAGAGAGAATATTCCACCACAATGTAATCCGTAAGTTGCTGAGGAAAGACTATGAAAAACGAAGACGTTGTAATTCACTTTTATGATCGACATGAGTCAGTGATAATAGCCAAGGTTATCACTTAACCTCGCCGCCTGCAGACGATGTTTTCCTCCCCCAGGACGACCAAGGATGGGGATGATCGGTTGTATCAAAAATTAATATCGAAAATACATTATTATTATTACTATTATTATTATTATTATTATTATTATTATTATTATTATTATTATTATTATTATTACTATTACTATTACTATTATTATTATTTTTATTATTATTATTATTATTATTATTATTATTATTATTATTATTATTATTATTATTATTATTATTATTATTATTATTATTATTATTATTATTATTATAGGTCCTAAGCGACGGTGGTGAAAGTATTCATTCCGGGATAAAGAAAAAAGTTGTGACGTCAGCATTGATCCTGGGATGAAAAATAATTATTGTCAGCGGCGTTGTTTCTGGGAAAAAGAAGCTGGTTGCAGTGGGGATTGTCCTGGGATAAGAATAGGTGGCGACGGCGGCTTTCGTCCTGGAATAAGAATAGGTGGTGCCTGCGGCGTTCATCCTAGGAT
This sequence comes from Homarus americanus, assembly GCF_018991925.1. Lineage (NCBI taxonomy): Eukaryota > Metazoa > Arthropoda > Malacostraca > Decapoda > Nephropidae > Homarus > Homarus americanus. Next base: position 3,064 of record NW_024718954.1, on the reverse strand, counting down.
AAAAACAGGCGGCCGTGGCGGGTTGGGTGATGGCGTCGGCGATACAGCGCCTCAATCCCACTATTTAATCCCTGGAGCTTTCACGCTAAGTTTATGGTCGCCCCCGAATTCTGAAGCTGGAATTTCCACCAACTTGAGCTTCAATTAGCTGCCCAGATACCTGTTTGTTTAGGTTGTTAATTAATGGTGGAGTGTAACTTGTGTTTCCATTAATTTAAAGGGAAGCTAATGGGTTCTCTCTCTCTCTCTCTCTCTCTCTCTGTTCATTAATGGTGTGTTGAGATGAGGCTCCCGTGTGGTATGTAGGTCACTGACCCCCATTGTTTACTGTGTAACTTGTGGCTGAGTTATGGTGACGTATTGACGGTGTTTGTAGGCTAATGAAGGCATTAGTAGTGGGCGGGAGTTACTATGGTGGAGGGGAGTTGGCAGGATTGACATTGTGGAGAGGGGAATGACCATGATGTAAGGGTAATATCATGGTGGAGATGAGGGAGCAGGATTGACATTGTGGAGAGGGGGATGACCATGATGTAAGGGTAATATCAGGAGGGGTGGGAGGGGGCTGACCATTGTACGGGGAGATGGGTGTTTTAGGGTAAGGGATGGGGGTGGAGGAGGAGATGTGGGTGATGATGGGGCGATTTAGGGGAAGAATGGGGATGAGGTAGAGGGGTATGGGTTATAAAGTTTCCACCAATAGGAACATACAACCTAACCTAACCAAACCTAACCAAACCTAACCTAACCTAATCTAATCTAACCTAACCTAACCTAACAAAACCAAACCTAACCTAACCTAATCTAACCTAACCTAACCTAATCTAAACTAACCTAAACAAAGCTTCTAGTCTAAGTAGATAAGAGACATATCCTTTACAGCAGGCGAGGCAACCTTACCTTAGTCTATATTGCATGATTAAGACTACAAGGACAGGTGAAACTCCAATATAGGTTGTACTTCTTCACCATATCCTTCCTTAGCTCATATTTTCCTTTGTTCTTTTTCTCCTTGCGTTTCTTCTTCATCTCCTCCTTGTAATTCCCTCCTTCTTCCTCCCCTTCCCATTCTTCCACCCCCTCCCTTCTTCCTGTTCCTTTTTCTCTTCCTCCTCTTCCTCCCCTCCTATCCCTTCCCCTCCTATCTATTCTTCTCACCCCTTCACCTTCTTCCTTCCAGGTCAAGGAACACCGCAAGAAATTTTCTGCTGGTTGGGGAGAAACGCTAATCTAAATACCGCCAAATAATCAATGAATGTTTGCACTTGTTTCATGACCATAATAATAATTCTTCACTAAACGCTAAAACTAAATATTAAGCGAATAAACTGAAATATTAAATGATAGTCAGTTCGTATTCTGCTTCATTACTTGCTAAAAATATTGGCTCTATACTTGTGGTAAATGTTTAAATGACGTCAGGCGCTCTCTATATCTGGACTTTCATATATGACAGAAAATGTGATATTTGAAGGTTTTTAATTAAATAAACTATTTGTTTTGCAAGACTCGTGGACTCGCGGAATATTGTTAATTCATGAAAGCAAAAATATGTATAAAGTATATGTATTTGTATGTAAAGAGAATAAATTATATTTTCGAGTGCACATATCGTCAAGCCATTGGACAAAATATATATATTTTCTTTGTTATAAGTATTAATAACAATACGTTTATTTACACTAGAAAACAATGTATTATTCTAGATAATATACTGTATATATAATGCTAATCGTGAATACAATTGATGAATAACTCAATGTCTAGTGTCATTCCTCGTCGATCTTGCTGTAATTGGGAACCTGACTTTAGTTGAGGACCTGAAGGTAACAGCGTATAGAGTCGTTTACATTGAGCCGTTCATTACCTGGCTTTATATTCAGTCCCTGTATCCACACTGTCTATAGGACCCGCAAAAAGAGGAAAATATATTGAAAACAGTTGAATAAATATTGAAATCAGGGACATGGAGGGAGGGAGCAGAACCGGCCGCTTTAAATCTAATATAGTTGTTGCCAGAGTACCGGAGGGATATATTTCACTATATTTTAGTAATATTCTGAAATATATCGTCTTACAGGGATGATACGACCCAGGGTGAAAAAAAATATGGAGGACCTTTTATCGCCCATATTCCAGCCTGGCAGAGACATCGAAGCCCTATCTTTCTGGCGGTATAAGTGCTATAAAAGGTACTTTATGAATAAGACTTCTTCACTGTTCTCTGCATAGTTGTTCTGAAATCTTCCTTCAGCCCGATGATCGGTTGGCGGACATGATGAAATTGAAGTATATCTGACGTGATGAAATTAAACATCAACATAACTCCGGTCATTACAAAACGTTCCTGGTCTTAAATGATAATGAAGAGTTATTTTTGAGATAATGGCGATGCCCCCCCCAAACTCACCCTTCCTCGCACGCAAAATTCATTTAATATAACAACTTGGTCCACAACAGAAATAATAACAGATGGGAGGATAGCATGCTGTCTGTGGCGCCATGGCGTGATGAGGAGCGAGGAACTGCCGTTGTGGCTCTCATCAACTCACAAACGTTTCATTAACTTGAGGGAGAGTGGGAGAGGGAAGTAAACGTTCGCTGCTGTAGGCGCTGTACACAAACTCCAGCACAACACACACAGACACACTTCTCTATTACTGATAAGCTCGTCAATTAACCTGATGTGCTCATTACTTTTAGACATATGTGACTGACAAGGAAGAACCTGAAAATAGGGGGAAGAGGAAGAGACACATACGAGGATAAAAAGATGAAGAGAGGTGAACAGAAATATAGATCGAGTGGTTTAAGTGTTGTGTATATTAAATTAGAGAGAGAGAGAGAGAGAGAGAGAGAGAGAGAGAGACTCCTCCCTTTTCATCTTATCCCACACTTGAACCTCCTCCTCCTCCTCCAGCCTCTCTCTTTTCGTGCCATTTTCTAGCCCAAATATAGAGTGGATATAAATTGAATAAATGTTTCCAGAAAAACCCCTGGAAATACCACCTCAGTGAACTCAGGGCCACTAAGTCATTCAGAGGGAAATCTTATAAACCGTTCT
>NW_024718953.1:0-8534 GCF_018991925.1 Homarus americanus | reverse complement strand
TCCCCTGATCGAGTAAGACAATGCCTCCTGATCGAGTATAACAAAGTCCCCTGGTCGAGTATAACAAAGTCCCCTGATTGAGTATAACAAAGTCTTCTGATCGAGGATTACAAAGTCCCATGATCGAGTATAACAAAGGTCCTTGATCGAGTATAATAAAGGCCCCTGATCGAGTATAACAAAGTCCTTTGATCGAATATAAAAAGTCCCCTGATCGAGTAAAACAAAGTCCCCTGGTCGAGTATAACAAAGTCCCCTGATCGAGTATAAGAAAGTTCCCTGGTCGAGTATAGTAATGTCCCCTGATCGAGTAAGGCAATGCCTCCTGATCGAGTATAACTAATTCCCCTGGTCGAGTATAACAAAGTCCCCTGATCGAGTATAACAAAGTCTTCTAATCGAGGATTACAAAGTCCCCTGATCGAGTATAACAAAGGTCCTTGATCGAGTATAATTTAGGCCCCTCATCGAGTATAACAAAGTCCTTTGATCGAATATAAAAAAGTCCTCTGATCGAGTAAAACAAAGTCCCCTGGTCTAGTATAACAAAGTCCCCTGATCGAGTATAACAAAGCCCCCTGATCGAGGAAAACAAAGTCCCCCGATCGAGTATAACAAAGTCCTCTCATCAAGCATAACAAAGTCCCCTGATCTAGCATAACAAAATCCAGTGATCGAGTATAGCAATGGCCCTTGATCGATTATAACAAATGCCCCTCATCGAGTATAACAAAGTCCCCAAATCGAATATAACAAAGCCCCCTGATCGAGTATAATAAAGGCCCTGATCGAGTATAACAAAGTCCTTGATCGAGTATAACAAAGGCCCTTGATCGAGTATAACAAAGTCCCTAATCGAGTATAACAAAGTCCCCTTATCGAGAATAACAAAGTCCCCTTTTCGAGTATAACAAAGTCCCCTGATCGAGTATAACAAAGTTCCCTGGTCGAGTATAACAAAATCCCTTATCGAATATAACAAAGCCCCCTCATCGAGTACAACAAATGCCACTGGTCGAGCATAACAAAGGACCTTGGTCGAGTGTAACAAAGCCCCCTCATCGAGTATAATAAAGGCCCTGATCGAGTATAACAAAATCCCCTGATCTAGTATAACAAAATCCCCTGATCGAGTATAGCAAAGGCCCGTGATCCTGTAAAACAAATGCCCCTCATCGAATAAAACAAAGTCCCCTAATCGAATATAACAAATCCCCCTGATCGAGTATAACAAAGGCCACTGGTCGAGCATAAGAAAGGACCCTGGTCGAGAATAACAAAGCCCCCCTCATCGAGTATAATAAAGGTCCTGATCGAGTATAACAAAGTCTCATGATCGAGTATAACAAAGTCCCCTGATCTAGTATAACAAAATCCCATGATGGAGTATCGCAAAGGCCCTTGATCGAGTATAATAAATGCCCCTCATCGAGTATAATAACGTCCCATAATCGAATATAACAAAGCCCCCTGATCGAGTATAACAAAGGCCACTGGTCGAGCATAAGAAAGGACCCTGGTCGATTATAACAAAGTGCCCTGATCGAGTATAACAACTCCTACTCATCAGGTATAACAAAGTCCCTGATCGAGTATAACAAAGTCCCCTGATCGAGTATATCAAAGCCCCCACATCGAGTATAACAAAGTCCCCTAATCGAGTATAACAAAGTCTCCTGGTCGAGTATAACAAAGGCCCCTGATCTCGTATAACACAGTCCCCTTATCGAGAATAACAAAGTCTCCTGATCGAGTAAAACAATGCCTCCTGATCCAGTATAACAAAGTCCCATGGTCGAGTATAACAAAGTCCCCTGATCGACTATAACAAAGTTTGCTGATCGAGGATTACAAAGTCCCTGATCGAGTATAACAAAGGTCCTCGATCGAGAATAATAAAGGCCCCTGATCGAGTATAACAAAATCCCCCGATCGAGAATAACAAAGTCCCCTGATCGAGAATAACAAAGTCCCCTGATAGAGGAAAACAAAGCCCTCTGATCGAGTATAACAAAGTCCCTTATCGAGCATAAAAAGGCCCCTGGTCGAGTATAACCAAGACCCCCTGATCGAATATTACAAAGTCCAGTGATAAAATATAACAAAGTCCCCTGATCGAGTATAACAAAGTGTCTTGGTTGAGTATAACAAAAGCCCCTGATGGAGTATAACAAAGACCCTGATGGAGTATAACAAAGACCCCTGATCAAGGAAAACAAAGCCCCCTGATTGAGTATAACAAAGTCCCCTCATCGAGTATAACACATCCCCTGATCAAGTATAACATATCCCCTGTTCGTGTATAACAAAGTTCCCTGGTCGAGTATAGTAATGTCCCCTAATCGAGTATAATAAAGACCCCTTATCGAGCATAACAAAGGCCCTTGGTCGAGTATAACAAAGCCCCCCTGATCGAATATTACAAAGTTCCCTGATCAAGTGTAACAAAGTCCCCTGATTGAGTATAACAAAGACCATGATGGAGTATAACAAAGTCCCCTGATCGAGGAAAACAAAGCCCCCTGATCGAGTATAACAAAGTCCCCTGATCGAGTATAACAAAGCACCCTGGTCGAGTATAACAAAGCCCCCTAATCAAGTATAACAAAGTCCCCTGATCAAGTATAACAAAGTCCCCTGATCGAGGAAAACAAAGCCCCCTGATCGAGTATAATAAAGTCCCCTGATCGAGTATAACAAAGCACCCTGGTCGAGTATAACAAAGCCCCCCTGATCGAATATTACAAAGTCCCCTGATCAAGTATAACAAAGTCCCCTGATTGAGTATAACAAAGTCCCCTGTTAGAGTATAACAAAGGCCCCTGATGGAGTATAACAAAGACCATGATTTAGTATAACCAAGTCCCCTTATCGATAATATCAAACCCCCCTGGTCGAGTATAATAAAGGCCCTCATCGAGTATAACAAAGTCTCATGATCGAGTATAACAAATTCCCCTGGTTCGAGTATAACAAAAGCCCCTGATAGAGTATATCAAAGGCCTCTGATCGAGCATAACAAAGGCCCCTGGTCGAGAATAACAAAGGCCCCTGATCGAGTATAACAAAGTCCCCTGATCGAGAATAACAAAGGCCCCTAATCGAGTCTAACAAAGTCCGCTGATCGAGTTTAGCAAAGGCCCTTGATCGAGTATAACAAACGCCCCTCATCGAGTATAACAAAGTCCCCACATCGAATATAACAAAGCCCCCTGATCGAGTATAACAAAGTCCCCTGGTTGAATATAACAATGGCCCATGATTGAGTATAACAAAGGCCCCTCATCGAGTATAACAGGGGCCCCTCATCGAGTCTAACAAAGTCCCCTGATCGATTATGACAAAGGCCCTTGATCGAGTAAAACAAAGCCCAATCATCGAGTATAAACAAGTCCCCTAATCGAGTATAACAAAGTCCCCTGGTCGAGGAAAACAAAGCTCCCTGATCGAGTATAACAAAGTCCCCTGATTGAGTATCACAAAGTCCCCTGGTTGACCATAACAAAGGCCCCTGGTCGAGTATAACAAAGTCCCCTAATCGAATATACAAAGCCCCCTGGTCGAGTATAACAAAGGCCCCTGGTCGAGCATAACAGCGACCCTGGCAGAGTATAACAAAGTTCTGATCGAATATTAAGAAAACCCAGCATCAAGTATAACAAAAGTCCCTGATCGAGTATAACAAAGTCCGTGTGGTCGAGTATAAAAGGCCTCTGGATGAAGTATAACAAAGTCCCCTGATCAAGTATAACAAAGTCCCGTGATCGAGTATAACAAAGTCCCCCCATCGAGTATAAGAAAGTCCTCTGATCGAGTATAACAAAGTCCCCTGGTCGTGTATAACAAAGTTCCCTGGTCGAGTAAAACAAAGTCCCCTGATCGAGAATAACAAAGGCCCCTGATCGAGTATAACAAAGTCCCCTTATCGAGCATAACAAAGGCCCCTGGTCGAGTATAACAAAGCCCCCCTAAACGAATATTACAAAGTCCAGTGATCAAGTATAACAAAGTCCCTAATCGATTATAACAAAGGCCCCTGATGGAGTATATAACAAAGACCCCTTGATCATGAAAAAATAACGCCCCTCATCAAGTATAACAATGTCCCATGATCGAGTATAAAAAAGTCCCTTGGTCGAGTATAACAAAGGCCCCTGATGGAATATAACAAAGTCCCCTAATCGAGTATAACAAAGTCGCCTGGTCGAGGAAAACTAAGCTCCCTGATCGAGTATAACAAAGTCCCCTGATTGAGTATAACAAAGTCCCCTGGTTGACCATAACAAAGGCCCCTTTTCGAGTATAATAAAGTCCCCTAATCGAATATAACAAAGCCCCCTGGTCGAGTATAGCAAAGGCCCCTGATGGAGTATAAAAAAGTCCCCTGATCGAGTATATCAAAGCCCCCTGATCGAGTATAAGAAAGTCCCCTGATCGAGTATAACAAAGTCCTCCGGTCGAGCATAACAAAGGCCCCTGATCGAGTATAACAAAGTCCCCTGATCGAGTATAACAAAGTCCCCTTATTGAGCATAACAAAGGCCCCTGGTCGAGTATAACAAAGCCCCCCTGATCGAATATTACAAAGTCCAGTGATCAAGTATAACAAAGTCCCCTGATCGAGTATAACAAAGTCCCTTTGTCGAGTATAACAAAGTCCTTTGGTCGAGTATAACCAAGGCCCCTCATCGAGCATAAGAAAGTCCCCTTATCGAGTATAACAAAGTCCCCTGGTCGAGTATTACAAATTCCCCTGATCGAGTATAACAATGTCCCCTGGTCGAGTATAACAAAGTCCCCTGGTCGAGTATAACCAAGGCCCCTGATCGAGAATAACAAATTCCTCTGATCGAATATAACAAAGTCCACTTATCGAGCATAACAAAGGCCCCTCTTCGAGCATAACAAACCCCCCCTCATCGAATAATACAAAGTCCCCTGATCAAGTATAACAAAGTCCCGTGATCGAGTATAACAAAGTCCCCCCATCGAGTATAACAAAGTCCTCTGATCGAGTATAACAAAGTCCCCTGGTCGTGTATAACAAAGTCCCCTGGTCGAGTATAACAAATTCCCCTGATCGAGTATAACAAAGTCCCCTCATCGAGTATAACAAAGTCCCCTGGTCGAGTAAAACAAAGTCCCCTGATCGAGAGTAACAAAGGCCCCTGATCGAGTATAACAAAGTCCCCTTATCAGGCATAACAAAGGCCCCTGGTCGAGTATAACAAAGCCCCCTGAACGAATATTACAAACTCCAGTGATCAAGTATAACAAAGTCCCCTAATCGAGTATAACAAAATCCCCTGGAGTATAACAAAGGCCCCTGATGGCGTATAACAAAGACCCCTGATCAAGGAAAACAACGCCCCCTGATCGAGTATAACAAAGTCCTTTGATCGAGTATAACAAAGTCCCCTGACCGAGTATAACAAATTCCCCTTATCGAGTATAACAAAGTCCCCATGTCGAGTATAACAAATTCCCCTGATCGAGTGTAACAAAGTCCTTTGGTCGAGTATAACCAAGGCCCCTGATCGAGTATAACAAAGGCCCCCTGTTGAGTATAACAAAGCCTCCTCATCGAGTATAACAAAGTCCCCTTATCAAGCATGACAAAGGCCCCTGGTCGAGCATAACAAAGCCCCCCTGATCGAATAATGCAAAGTCCCCTGATCAAGTTTAACAAAGTCCCCTGATCAAGTATAACAAAGACCCTGATGGAGTATAACAAAGGCCCCTAATGGAGTATAACAAAGACCCTGATGGAGTATAACAAAGTCCCCTGATCGAGGAAAACAAAGCCCTCTCATCGAGTATAACAAAGTCCCCTGATTGAGTATAACAAAGGCCCCTCATCGAGTATAAAACATCCCCTGATCGAGTATAACATATCCCCTGATCGTGTATAACAAAGTTCCCTGGTCGAGTAGAGTAATGTCCCCTAATCGAGTATAACAAAGGCCCCTGATCGAGTATAATAAAGTCCCCTTATCGAGCATAACAAAGGCCCCTGGTCGATTATAACAAGCCCCTCTGATCGAATATTACAAAGTCCCCTGATTAAGTATAACAAAGTCTCCTGATCGAGTATTACAAATTCCCCTTGTCGAGTATAACAAAGGCCCCTGATGGAGTATAACAAAGACCAAGATGGAGTATAACAAATGTCACCTGATCGAGGAAAACAAAGCCTCCTGATCGAGTATAACAAAGTCCCCTGATCGAGTATAACAAAGCACCCTGGTGGAGAATAACAAAGCACCCTGGTCGAGTATAACAAAGCCCAATGATCGAGTATATCAAAGTCCCCTGATCGAGTATAACAAAGGCCCCTAATCGAGTCTAACAAAGTCCCCTGATCGAGTATAGCAAAGGCCCTTGATCGATTATAACAAATGCCCCTCATCGAGTATAACAAAGTCCCCTAATCGAATATAACAAAGCCCTTTGATCGAGTATAACAAAGGCCACGGGTCGAGCATAACAAAGGACCCTGGTCGAGTATAACAAAGTCCCCTGATCGAGTATAACAAAGTCCAATCATCGAGTATAACAAAGGCCCCTCATCGAGTATAACAAATTCTCCTGATCGAGTATAAAAGTCCCCTGGTCGAGTATAAGTCCCCTGATCGAGTATAACAAAGGCCCCTGATCGAGTATAACAAAGTCCCCTTATCGAGCATAACAAAGGCCCCTGGTCGAGTATAACAAAGCCCCCCTGATCGAATATTACAAAGTCCCCTGATCAAGTACAACAAAGTCGCCTGGTCGAGTATAACAAAGGCCCCTGATGGAGTATAACAAAGACCCTGATGGAGTATAACAAAGTCCCCTGATCGAGGAAAACAAAGCCCCCAGATCGAGTAAAACAAAGTCCCCTGATCGAATATAACAAAGTCCCTTGATCGAGTATAACATAGGCCCCTCATCGAGTATAACAAAGGCCCCCGGTTGAGTGTAACAAAGACATCCTGATCGAGTATAGCAAAGTCCCATGATCGAGTATAACATATCCCCTGATCGAGTAAAACATATCCCCTGATCGTGTATAACAAAGTTCCCTGGTCGAGAATAGTAATGTCCCCTGATCGAGTATAACAAAGCCCCCTGATCGAGTATAACAAAGTCCCCTGGTCAAGTATAACAAAGTCCACTGATCGAGTATAACAAAGTCCTCTGATCGACTATAACAAAGGCCCTTGATCGAGTATAATAAAGGCCCCTAATCGAGTATATCAAAGTCCCCTGATCGAATATAGAACAGTCCCCTGATCGAGTAAAACAAAAGTCCCTGGTAAAGTATACAACGTCCCTTGTCGAGCATAACAAAGCCCCTTGATCGGGAGTATATATGCTGCCCTGTATAACAAATGCCCTCATCGAGGTAACAAAGTCCCCCTTAATCGAATATAACAAAATTTCTTTGTCGAGTATAACAAAGGCCCTGATGGAGAGTATAACAGACCAAGATGGTATAACAAATGTCACCTGATCGAGGAAAACAAAGCCTCCCTTGAGATCGAGTATAACAGAGTTCCTGATCGAGTATAAACAGCGCACCCCGGTGGAGAATAATAAAGCCCCCTGATCGAGGAAAACAAAGCCTCCTGATCGAGTATAACAAAGTCCCCTGACCGAGTATAACAAAGCACCCTGGTGGAGAATAACAAAGCCCCCTGATCGAGTATAACAAAGTCCTCTGATCGAGTATAACAAAGTCCCCTGATCGAGTATAACAAAGACCATGATGGAGTATAATAAAGGCCCCTGATCGAGTATAACAAAGCCCCATCAACGAGTATAACAAAGTCCCCTGATCGAGTATAACAAAGTTCCCTGGTGGAGTAAAACAAAGACCCTGAACAAGTATAACAAAGTCCTCAGATCGAGTAAAACAAAGTCCCCTGTTCGAGTATAACAAAGTCCTCAGATCGAGTATAACAAAGCCCCCTGGTCGAGTATAACAAAGTCCCCTGATCGAGTATAACAAAGTCCCCTGTTCGAGTATAACAAAGCCCCCTGATCGAGTATAACAAAGTCCTCAGATCGAGTAAAACAAAGTCCCCTGGTCGAGTATAACAAAGTCCCCTGGTCGAGTAATAAAGTCACCTGATCGAGTATAACAAAGGCCCTTGATTGAGTATAATAAAGGCCCCTGATCGAGTATAACAATGTCCCTTGATCGAGTATAACAAAGCCCCCTGATCGAGTAAAACAAATTCCCCCGATCGAGTATAACAAATTCCCCTGATCGAGTATAAAAAAGTCCCCTGATTGAGTATAACAAAGTCCCATGGTCGATTATAACAAAGTCACCTGATCGAGTATAACAAAGGCCCATGATCGAGTATAACAAAGGCCCCCGGTTGAATATAACAAAGCCTCCTGATCGAGTATAACAAAGTACCCTGATTGAGTATAACACATCCGCTGATGGAGTATTCCATATCCCCTGTATAACAAAGTTCCCTGGGCGAGTACAGTAAAGTCCCCTGGTCGAGTATAACAAATTCCTTTGATCGATGACAACA
>NW_024718952.1:0-6930 GCF_018991925.1 Homarus americanus | reverse complement strand
CATAACTTCTGGTGTTATAGAGCTACAGGAGGATGATACATAACTGATGGTTGTATAGAGCTACAGGAGGATGGTACATAACTTCTGGTGTTATAGAGCTACAGGAGGATGGTACATAACTAGTGTTATAGAGCTACAGGAGGATGGTACATAACTGCTGGTGTTATACAGCTACAGGAGGATGGTACATAACTGCTGGTGTTATAGAGCTACAGGAGGATGGTACATAACTGCTGGTGTTATAGAGCAACAGGAGGATGGTACATAACTGCTGGTGTTATAGAGCAACAGGAGGATGGTACATAACTGCTGGTGTTATAGAGCTACAGAAGGATGGTACATAACTGCTGGTGTTATAGAGCTACAGGAGGATGGTACATAACTGATGGTGTTATAGAGCTACAGGAGGAAGGCATCATCAAAGAGGAGGACGTGTTTCATAGAGCTGCAGTATATAAACATACGAGTAATAAGGAAGAAAATGCCTTAAGAGCATTAGTATTATAAAGCTGCAAGAATGTTGTATTATAGAGTCTCAGTAGAGCAAGTAGTATGTACCAGCCATCACTGAGACGACCAAAGCTTGATCCTCCTTTAGTCTCTCTTTGGTTGAGCATCCGTGGCCACATTCTATCACTTCATAGTGTTGTGGTCGGGGCCGGACTCTCCTCCTTTGTATATTCCCTGGTGGTGTAGTTGACCAGGTAGCAGCCCACTTACCGAACGCACCTCTGCCCCCATCACTGTTTCTTCAATGTTGTTACACCTTGGGGAGAGGAATGCATTCATATATGATGTGTTATGATAAACAGGAGGATATATCGTAAAAGCTGCGTTTTATCAGCGATAAGAAAATGTCAACAACGTTAACTTAGGTATTGCCAGGATTGGTTGATGCTACAGCTGTATTAACGCCCTCAAGTCAGAGCTGGATATACAGTATATTGTATTTCGGAAATATTTTCATCAGTACCGAGAAATGTCAGTTGATGGTGTCCTATATGATCAGAAATTATATTTTTTTCTTCTAATATTTAAAAAAAAAAGTGAATTAAAAATATGTTATACCGAAAACTTAACATAGTATTGTTGCTGTAATAATTATATTCCCAACAGCTGACATTAGTCAACCCAGAAAGTGGTTAAGAAAGCTGTTAACGGGGGCAGGACACCTTGTTGGTCCAGGATAAACTCTCACACCCACAGACCTCCGTAGTGCTTCATAATACAATGTACACACCCTAAAACTGGAAGCATTATTTTCATATATATATATATATATATATATATATATATATATATATATATATATATATATATATATATATATATATATATATATGCAAGTAAATCACTGTAGGTGCGCGTGATTCAGGTATATAATCATAAGAAGAAAACACGCAGCGCTTAAATCCTTGCTTTTCTTTCTTGTGGTTATTTAGCATATATATATATATATATATATATATATATATATATATATTGGCAACTTCTATGTTCGATCATCCTACGATTTGGCATCATTTATGAAATAGCAAGTTACTAATGGTTCGCCTCAGTTAACTTTCCGGCAACAATGCGATAGGGTCAGATTTCAGATTTGCCCCCGAGGGGGCTAGTTTATTGGGCACCCCCTTACCTCCTGTGCAAGGTGAAGCGCAGAAGCGTTTACAGCGCCCAACAGGGAAGTATGAAAAGTTCATACTTGCCTTTATGATTCGTACATTAAGGGAGTAGAAGCCTGAAAGGTCATAGGTTTTGTCAAGTTACATAAAGTGAGAGAATGATGAGTGTGTGGGGGGAAAGTTCCCGGTACATTTTATCTGTTTATGGCAAAGAGTGGCAGGTCCCTAATAATGTCAAATGCTAGGCCTGTGACAGGAGGAGGGATATCTGGTCTGGGAGGGAAGAGGTGTTGGTAACGGCTGGGGACCTATAGGAGGAGGTCATAGGGCAAGTGGGGATGTAGTGAGAGAGGGTGTGAGAGTCGGGTTGGCCACAAAGTTTACAAACAGTGCGGTGAGGCTCAGGGTTGTCAATGTACTCCCATAGGTACCTGTACCCTAGGCGCAGTCTCATGTATATAAGCTGTTGAGATCGAGTCAGGGATTGATATTCTTTGTAGTGGTGGTTGTCGTCACCGGTTACAGCGTCATAGTGGCATAGTGTAACGCTACCCCGTTGTTTCAGGTGTGTCCAATTTTCGTTGAATGCCTCTCGTTGTGTGGCGTGTATGCGAGATTTGAGATGATTCAGGGAGAGGGCGAGAGTGGCTTCAGTATCTTCTTCTTGTGTAGCTTCTTTGGCAAGTCGATCAACAGTGTCACAGGCAGTTATTCCTATATGTGACGGGATCCAAAGAAACTTGACACGGATGTCATCAGTTTGTTCTAGCCCGGCAACGGCGGCTAGGGTGTGTTGGGCGGCAGGGGAGGAGAGGGAATGCGATAGGGTGTGCTAACATACCCCTGAAACTCATTTATCTTGCGTGCTGTTTACTGTTTCAGGTGAATATAAATCTGGTTTTATGTAAATGGTCAACTTTATTGTATTTGGCTGTTGTTTAATAATTATTTTGGTGAAAAGCCATGAGCAGTAGTGCAGGTTTAATTCTAAAGTGTACATTGAAAAGTGTATATAATTTTTTTACATTAATTCCACAATAATAAAAAGATACCTAGTGTACGTGTTTAGGAGCATTATGTCCTAATAATGCACAGTACTTATAATGCTCATAAAAACGCCGTATTAGTGTAGTGAAAAATGTGAATGGCTATGACATCGTTTTTTTTGCATCATTTTCTTTTTTACCTTCCGGGTTGAAACAATGACGCCTGCATTGCGTAAGAAAGACCAAGAAGGGGAACGCAAGCTTTACATGGGACAACCTGACAAAGCCCTGGCCAAGAAAGAGATGAAACAGGCGAGAGAGTGGGAAGAAAAGGCAGAGAAGCGGATGCATGAAGAGCAAGAGACCGTTCAGCTGGAGTCAACTAGCAGCTCTTCTGATGATGAAGGCCCTCATTCACATCCAAAGATGCCTCGAGCTGGAGTGGATCCTGTATGTATATTATGTATGCTGGATTATGTATTATGTATGTATATTATGTATGTGCTCCATTTATATTTATTCAGCCTAGCTAGCAGCGTGTGGCAATGTTATTACCATATCCCACACGCTTAATTAATGTGCCTGGCGACGTATGGAAGCTGCTAATGTATCACTTGCCATACGTCGTCTATGGTAGTTGACCCGGACCTTAGCTAGGGAGCAGTGCTACCCACCTCTGTGTACATACTCTTATCCAGTAAACCGAACCTACAAAACTATACAGGTGTTTGTGTTCTCTCCTGTATATAGAACTTATTACCCAGAACATCTAACATGGCGCAGTGCGTAGTTTTACTGGATTATTACGAGTGATTAGTGCAAGTTTGTGGAAAGCCGGCTGATGGATCCCCGCCTTGGGTCAACCCCGCGTCATCCCTCGAAGAATTTCGCAACTTTGAGCAGTGTCAGTGACAGTGATTTTCTGTGAAGTGTTTAGTGCATTGTGTGTTTCGTGCCATTCATGTGTGACCTTGTTCGAACGGATTTCCAAGGTATACGGCATGTTCTGGGCATTTGTGGGGTGTAGAGCTCAGCGCACCCTCCTCTGACCGTTTACAGAGAGCGACTGAGCTACTCCTATCTCCACCCCCCTCCCTCACAGCGCCGCCTCCACCCCCCTCACAGCTGGGGCGAGACGCTCTCCTTGCGTGGGACACACACACATACATGTACTAACACTTGCTGACCGCGCGGTTTCTTATATATATTTTATATATATAACCTACTTATCTGTGTATTTAATTAATTTTTTTTGTCTGAAATCTTGTTGATACGACGGGCTGACCGGTCAACACTGATTTAAGACACAGTACACAGATAAAGTAGTTATGTCTCATGCCTTACGTAGCCGTGGACCCAGCGCCTGGATGAGTCAAGCGGATGATAGTCCCCCAGAGATGGATGACCAGGCTGACCATGACACCCCAGCTCCCACAACATCGCGCAGCCCTTCACCTCACCATTCAGCGTTATCTCCAGAGATAATTGCCTTAATGAAGCTTATGAGAGATGAGAGACGCGAGGATGAAGCTCACAGACGTTTGGCGGATGAGCACAGAAGGCAAGCAGAGGCAGAACGAGACCACCAACGGAGAATGGAAGACAGTGCACGGTTTGAAGCCTTGATATCTCGCCTCACTGTTAACCAAGCCCCTGGCTCTAACACTGCCTCGGTACTGAATGGTTCAGATACCTCATCCATGCTTCCTTCACGCCCCCCAGCCCCACCTAAAGCAGCAGCTCAAACACCGCCCATCTTGGAGCCTGATGTAAATTTCCAGACTTTTCGCGAATGGCGGCGGCGGTGGGCTGATTATGCTACAATGGTGGATCTCCAGAGTTTGTCACAGCCTAAACAACTCATCCAGCTGCGTATGTGCCTGTCCTTGGAAGTTCAGCGTGTCTTAGAACATACGTTGCAGGTACCCCCAACCTCTTCGCTGTCTGTAGAGGAGGTACTGGACGTTCTACAACGGCACATCAAAGGACAGCAGAATGAAGCTCTGCGCAGGAGGAAATTGCTTAGCTGCAGACAGATGGAGGGTGAGACTTTTGACGCCTTTTATGTACGACTCAAGAGAGCCTCGGAAGAGGTAGATATATGCCTAGGCCACCACCAGCAGTGCGAGGAGACCCAGTTGAAGCAGGTGATCCTGATGGGTGTTAAGGACGAGGAACTTGTCCGACGCCTCACCTCCCTCGACTCTTCCTCTTCTCTTCAGGATGTGTTGACGATATGTCGCTCCTATGAGGCTGCCAGGTGTGCCACCTCTGCCATCCGAGCTCCCCCTACAGCTGTACGCGCTGTGTCCCGGTACAAGAAGGACAAGAAGTCTGCTCCTACGCCTTCGCCCACCACGTCCACGCCCGGTTCATTTTGTAACAACTGTGGTAAGCAGCACGGAACACAGGTGTGTCCAGCTGCTCAGTCTACCTGCAACAGTTGTGACCGTAAGGGCCACTGGTCACTCACAGTACGGTGCCCAGCCAAACGCGTCCAGTGCAATGTGTGCGGTCGTCTGGGCCACTATGACAAGTGTTGCCCTACCCACGAACCCAAGGGACAGCGTCGGCGGAAGCTTCGGCGCCCTTCTACCAGTGAGGGCCGCCCACAGTCGCCAAATCAGAGGCACGACGACCCTGGACAAAGCTCGACCCATTTTAGGAGGGTGTACTCCTCGCATCCCAGGACCAAAGTCCCCCAGTACATCAGCGTCATCGTGACCTACGGCGGCGTGTCATCCCGTCTTCAGATGTTGCCCGACACCGGCGCTGATGCTACAGTCATCGGTCCCCAGCATTTGCGATGCTTGGGGCTCTCTCCAGGCGATCTAGGACCGCCTCCCGAGGACCTCCGCTTTATGGCAGATGGTTCACAGATGGCCCCAGCCCTGGGTTCACTTTATGCACATGTCACCTTTGGCAACAGGTCGTGTCAGGCCTGGATTGACGTGCATAATGGTGTCCCGACTCCCTTGCTGTCCTACAGACATTGTCAAGAGTTGGCCATCATCTCCCAGGACTTCCCAACACCGATTCTCGAGGTAAATTACGCCAACAGGGTGCACGAAGGGAGCAGCAACTACCCTGCTGCCGCCCTACCCCTACCTCTGGCCAGTGACACCTCTCCTTCGGTAGTTGTCCCTGCTGCATCACGTCCCCACGCCCTGGCTCGCCTTCACGACAGTCACCGTGGAGCTGAGGCCACCAAACGACGTGCACGACAGACTGTGTTCTGGCCCGGCATCAACTCCGACATCTCCAATGTTGTCCGTGCGTGTGGGCCCTGCCAAGTATTACAACCCAGCCAGCAGCAGGAACCCTTCATGAGTGACGACAACCCCACCCGCCCCTTTGAGTCTGTGTCGGCCGACTTTTTCTGTGTGTCAGGAAAGTCCTTCCTTGTTATCGTCGACCGTCTCTCTGGTTGGCCGGTTGTCATCAAGTGCGGTAATGACACGACGTCTGCCGCCACCATCAGCAAGTTCCGCCACTACTTCCGTGACGTGGGCGTTCCTGTACGCCTGCGAACCGACGGAGGGCCCCAGTTCACAAGCCGGGACTTTGCTGCGTTCCTTGACCGATGGGGAGTCCGGCATGTGTTGTCATCGCCCCATTACCCGCAGTCCAACGGCCACGCTGAGGCTGCTGTCAAATCCTTGAAGCACCTCATCCTTAAGGTGGCCCCTTCTGGGAATATTGACTGCGAGGCCTTCGACCGGGGTCTTCTTGAACTCCGCAACACACCCAACTACACCGGACGCTCCCCTGCCCAGGTTTTGTATGGGCGCCCCCTTCGTTCTTGTGTCCCTGCTCACCCTCAATCCTTCTCCAAGGAGTGGCAGGCTAAGACAGAGGATTGTGATCGCCGAGCCGCCGAACGTGTTCAGGACGTCGTCGCCCGCCACAACGACCACGCCCGTTCTCTCCCCAGGTTGAGTGTCGGTACCCAAGTCCGTGTTCAGGACCCGACCTCCCTACGTTGGGACAAAGTAGGCGTAGTCATGGGTCTCGGCAGGTCACGGGACTACCAGGTGCGGTTACCCAGTGGTCGCGTGTGGTGGAGGAACTGCCGTTTTCTCCGCCCCGTAACACTGCCTTCTGCTGACCCCGCCACCAGTGTTGCTCAGAACGGATCCAGAAGAAAAGGTCCGCTCAAGACTTTGCTATGAGCGTATAGGGGGGAGAGGTGTATGTATATTATGTATGCTGGATTATATATTATGTATGTATATTATGTATGTGCTCCATTTATGTATTATTCATTCAGCGTAGCTAGCAGCGTGTGGCAATGTTATTACCATATCCCACATGCTTAA
>NW_024718951.1:7500-12972 GCF_018991925.1 Homarus americanus | reverse complement strand
TCATCTTCACTATCATCGTCTACACCATCATCTACACTATCATCGTCTACACCATCATCTACACTATCATCATCTACACTATCATCGTCTACACCATCATCTACACTATCATCGTCTACACCATCATCTACACTATCATCATCTACACCATCATCTACACTATCATAATCTTCACTATCATCGTCTACACCATCATCTACACTATCATCGTCTACACCATCATCTACACTATCATCATCTACACTATCATCGTCTACACCATCATCTACACTATCATCGTCTACACCATCATCTACACTATCAATGTCTACACCATCATCTGCACTATCATAATCTACACTATCATCGTCTACACCATCATCTACACCATCAATGTCTACACCATCATCTACACCATCAATGTCTACACCATCATCTGCACTATTATAATCTACACTATCATCGTCTACACCAGTATAGTTGTCCCACATACTGTACAGGAAAATTCAAAACTGACCACCTCACCCACATAACCTCTTACTACAAAATTGACACCTACTGTACAGTAGATTTACTGCACCAGTAACCGTTAACTTAATAATAAGTTTGATTGAAATGGCTTGCCCTCGGCTGGGGCTGAGAAAACGCAGTAGACTTGTTTCTGACAGCGAAAGTGACGATGGAAGCTCTCCTGCAAAATGGAATGACTAGGACGAGTCGTGGAGCGATGAGAACTCCGACGAGTCGTGGAGCGATGAGAACTCCGACGAGTCGTGGAGCGATGAGAACTCCGACGAGTCGTGGAGCGATGAGAACTCCGACGAGTCGGGGAGCGATGAGAACTCCGATAGTTTTATCGCTCATGATGAATCATACAATGACGAGGACTCATCAGGGTCTCCTGAAGGGTATGAGCTCTCATCTCACAGTACGTCAAGCTCTTCGGATGAAGAAGAGGAGGAGGAGCAATGCGACGAAAGGCGGCGGAGAAGAAATCCTGCACTTCGGTTCTTCGACATGGAGGCCAAAGAGGATAATAATGAATTCTGTCTTCCTCGTCAGCACCTCCCTCCCCTCCCTGGCACACCCCCCTCCCGAACTTGTTTTGGTCGCAACTACCAAATGAGACACGTTCTAGATGTCGCAATTCGTATTGAAAAAGAATATAATGAGAAAAGGGTTTTGAAAAGAAAAGCTCTAAATAAGGCCAAAGGGATTCATTGCTGAATCTTTTGTATGTGTTTATTTATAAATAAAAATCTGAATTGGCGTTACCTATCTTCTTTACCCTGTAGAATATGCTTCTTTTTAATTATTTATATTGTTTTGCTGTAAATGTGTAGTAAAACTTATTTTTACTTATGTGAATTTGATATGATTGTTTACTTCATACAAATTGCCCAGTTCATGAAATCGTCGGGTTTTTTAGCGGCGGTAAAGCCAGGCCACCCTCCCTGCAGCCCATTGGCTCAAACATAATGTTCGATTAATATTGATATATCGCAAATAATTCCATATATATGTTAAGAATACCCAGCTTTAGCTCACTATAATGCTAAATTTAACGTCTGTAAAGATATAACTGTTTGGAAGCATTATCTACCAAGATATTATTGAAATTATTAATAATTTTTATTATAATTTTTGCTATTATAAATATAAACTTGAGATGGACATAACAATTTTCTCGATCATGTTTGATTTTGTTTGTGTCTAACGTGCACATTCTTTATTACGTTGTACCTCCTAAATCTTAACTTTAAATATATGTGTGAGTCCGACACAGGTACTGTACATAATTGTTTAAAATTTGTTATCCTCTGAAATGCAGAATAAGAATTTGGCTTTAATTTTGACTCTATATAACCATTTTCGTTATATCTCAGTATCATTATTTGTATACGAGAGTCAGTGAGAGATTTGTCACTTGACAGCAAAGAGTGAGATACAGTACAGTGTTTACATTACCTGCTGGATGTGAACAAGTCTTTGTTTACGTTATCGTCGGGGGGTGTGGAGGAATTGTCGTTTCAGTTTCTTAAGTGGTGTAGAGTGACCTGTGATCTGTGTGTTTTGGGTGAGAATGCTAAAAACTGTTCGCTGGGGTGTATTTTTCGGGGCGGGGATGTATCTCTAGATGGTCTGTGGATGTATAACGGGGGCGTGATTTCAGGCGTCCGTGGATGTATATCGTGGGCGTGATTTCAGGCGTCCGTGAATGTATATCGTGGGCGTAGATATACCTGGATATTACCCGCATGGACGACAGTAGACTGCCAAAGCAGGCAACTGAAAAGGTATAAGGATAGCCTTAAGACAAACCTGAAAAAGTGCCAAATCGACCCCCTCACCTGGGAGTCGATTACTCCACACTGTAATGCTTGGAGGAGCACCTTACGAGAAGGTGTCAATACTTTCGAGTTAGCCCGACTGCAAACCGAGACAGACAAGCGCCAACGCCGGAAAGGCACGCTAGATGCAGCCCTTCACATGTGCAACGAATGTGAACGACGCTGCCGGTTCCGTATCGGCCTCTTTAGCCACCTCAAAACTTACCAGTGAATGTGACATCCCTAATAACTCATAACATTGTAGCGTTGCTGGATGATCGTCATACTCGATTCCGAGTGACAGCAAAGTAGTAGTAAGTGTGTGTGTGTGTGTGTGTGTGTGTGTGTGTGTGTGTGTGTGTGGAGAGAGAGGAAAGATGCAATAAATTTTACTCATACTGTCCAGGATTTCTTCGTTAGTGTCAGTTTAAGAGAGCGGAGAGAGAACCTCTAATTTCTGGGTATTTTCGGAATAGTTTTTTTACTCTGTTGGCGCTAAAGTGGAGTGGCAGCGTTTATATCACAAATACTTGGAGGCGAAATTGTTGTTGGCGATTTTGTTAGTTGAGGAAAAACAAGTCGTGTCCACTGGTTGATTTTGAAACCCTATCACGAGTTACTGAAACCTTATCGCTTAGTTCTGTTGCCCGTTCAGCTCTCTCTCTCTCTCTCTCTCTCTCACACACACACACACACACGCACACTCCACCTGACCTGAGGTATAACAGTGAAAGTTGTATCTAACAGGAATTTCCATCATCGAGTGAATCCCCGGCGAGTTGAAACAATTGTTATTCAAATGTATTGTTCAGCCAAAATAAAACCCGTTGAACATGATTGGCTTCCCCCCGAACGACCTTTCAGTTAACAGAATATACCATGAACCACAACACACACACACACACACACATACACACACACACACTTTATTTTTACATGGTTTTGAGTTTTTATGCAATTTTCACATTGATCCGAACGAATAAACTGTAAATATTGCTCACTGATGCAACTAATATGTGTTAAAGTATTATATCCTGTTTTTATAATAATGCTTACATGACTTTATTACTATCACTCGTGTTAGTAAGGGACCTATTTATTCTTTTCTTGAATATAATGCTTTTTGTGGTCAGTGTTTACTTGGTTAATGGGTGTAGCATTATATGGGGTGGATGATAGGTCGTTTTCGTGGGCCTTTTCCTTCCTTACCTCCTTCCTTCCCCCCCTTTTCCTTCTTTCCCTCCCCTTTCCCTCCCTCCCCCTACCTGTGGCTGATCAGTACAGGTGCCCAAACAAAGAGGTTCTCAACGAAGTAACAAACACACACTCACTTATTTTTCTCTTCTGTCTCTTTCTAATCATAATTAATTCACTGTCAGTCCATCTTGTAGGGATTAATTACCTGAAACATTGTACAGGTATAAATCTTAGCCCAGACCACCTGTGTTATGAGCCCAGAAATGGTGGTTATGTAGTTAATGTTTTGTCCGTCTGCCGTGTAATTACCTCAACATTGGAGGAACCAGAATGCAAAATTTATACATGTGTCTGTTTCTTGATAATTCAGTGTCTCTTGTACTACGTGTCAGAGGTCAAGGTCACAGACAAATTTGACCTAAGCTGTTGCGTCACCAAGGATGTTATTACCACACTCAATCAGTCACAGGCAATGTTGAGTGAGTGACATGAGACATCTTCAGTGACCTCCTGTTTCTGTTGTGTTGATGTACTGTACTACTGTTCCATGAGACATCTTCAGTGACCTCCTGTTTCTGTTGTGTTGATGTACTGTACTACTGTTCCATGAGACATCTTCAGTGACCTCCTGTTTCTGTTGTGTTGATGTACTGTACTACTGTTCTAGCTCTTGTGGTCAATGTTTTATAACTTGTGTGAGACTATGTACACCAGAGCCGCCATGATGATAGTGTTGATCATCTCCCAGACACCACCACACCACCACCACACCACCACCTCACCACCACCACACCACCACCACACCACCACCTCACCACCACCACACCACCACCACACCACCACCTCACCACCTCACCACCACCACACCACCACCACACCACCACCTCACCACCACCACAGTTAACGAGGGAGGTATGAGACACACTTGACTCTCCTGTGTTATGTATATACGCTCCTGGGTCGTGTTTCAGGCACCTTACGTCTGGAGCTCAGCTGTCTTAAAACCAAACCTAACCTAACCTAACCTAACCTAACCTATCTTAACCTAACCTAACCTAACCTAACCTAACCTAACCTAACCTAACCTAACCTAACTTAACCTAACCTAACCTAACCTAACCTAACCTATCTTAACCTAACCTAACCTATCTTAACCTAACCTAATCTAACGTCACTGTTATATTTATTCAACCGATGTTACTGAATTTATTTGTCCCTCACAGCGATCCTTTAGAAAATGTCGTTGATCCTTGAAGTAAAAATAATTAATAGTCGTTGTAATAAAGCAGTCAATGGAATAAGATGGATCACTATAGATTATGTTGGTCGCTGTAGCAAGGTAATCACCCTCACTCACCTGTCGGAGTCCCGTAGAATTTAGGTTATATATAATTGCCAATGTTTGAGTGAGGTGATTCTCTCGAGGTCCATTGGTGAGTATCGTAAAACAAAAAAAAATATTGCCCATTTGAATCCACTGTTTATTGTCATTCCTTACTTGTGTTTATTAGGAAGGCTCAGCTCTTTATTTAACGATATAATTGACCTGTTCTACGATAGTCAACAATGAGACAGACACAGACACACGATTTAAACCTTATTGTAGATGTTAGGATGTGATGTTAATTCTGCTGGTCGACCTCTTCCCGCTCCCTCCTGTCCTCCTCTTGATGCAACACGCAATACTGTTTACCTTTTGTGTGTAGGTTGACCATCTTGTCGTGTCAGTATACATTCACCACCTAATGTTGCTCCCACTGAGGTATGCCTGCCTCCATTGTCTGAACTTGGTGAACATTGTATACCATCTCGACTTACAGGTTGTTGAACATAAAGGAGAGACTGGTGTTGGTATCAGGTGGAATACTAAGACAAAAACGTGTATGACCTTTGAACTTTGTGTGTGTGTGTGTGTGTGTGTGTGTGTGTGTGTGTGTGTGTGTGTGTGTGTGTGTGTGTGTGTGTG
>NW_024718951.1:0-2500 GCF_018991925.1 Homarus americanus | reverse complement strand
TGTAAATGTGTAGTAAAACTTATTTTTACTTATGTGAATTTGATATGATTGTTTACTTCATACAAATTGCCCAGTTCATGAAATCGTCGGGTTTTTTAGCGGCGGTAAAGCCAGGCCACCCTCCCTGCAGCCCATTGGCTCAAACATAATGTTCGATTAATATTGATATATCGCAAATAATTCCATATATATGTTAAGAATACCCAGCTTTAGCTCACTATAATGCTAAATTTAACGTCTGTAAAGATATAACTGTTTGGAAGCATTATCTACCAAGATATTATTGAAATTATTAATAATTTTTATTATAATTTTTGCTATTATAAATATAAACTTGAGATGGACATAACAATTTTCTCGATCATGTTTGATTTTGTTTGTGTCTAACGTGCACATTCTTTATTACGTTGTACCTCCTAAATCTTAACTTTAAATATATGTGTGAGTCCGACACAGGTACTGTACATAATTGTTTAAAATTTGTTATCCTCTGAAATGCAGAATAAGAATTTGGCTTTAATTTTGACTCTATATAACCATTTTCGTTATATCTCAGTATCATTATTTGTATACGAGAGTCAGTGAGAGATTTGTCACTTGACAGCAAAGAGTGAGATACAGTACAGTGTTTACATTACCTGCTGGATGTGAACAAGTCTTTGTTTACGTTATCGTCGGGGGGTGTGGAGGAATTGTCGTTTCAGTTTCTTAAGTGGTGTAGAGTGACCTGTGATCTGTGTGTTTTGGGTGAGAATGCTAAAAACTGTTCGCTGGGGTGTATTTTTCGGGGCGGGGATGTATCTCTAGATGGTCTGTGGATGTATAACGGGGGCGTGATTTCAGGCGTCCGTGGATGTATATCGTGGGCGTGATTTCAGGCGTCCGTGAATGTATATCGTGGGCGTAGATATACCTGGATATTACCCGCATGGACGACAGTAGACTGCCAAAGCAGGCAACTGAAAAGGTATAAGGATAGCCTTAAGACAAACCTGAAAAAGTGCCAAATCGACCCCCTCACCTGGGAGTCGATTACTCCACACTGTAATGCTTGGAGGAGCACCTTACGAGAAGGTGTCAATACTTTCGAGTTAGCCCGACTGCAAACCGAGACAGACAAGCGCCAACGCCGGAAAGGCACGCTAGATGCAGCCCTTCACATGTGCAACGAATGTGAACGACGCTGCCGGTTCCGTATCGGCCTCTTTAGCCACCTCAAAACTTACCAGTGAATGTGACATCCCTAATAACTCATAACATTGTAGCGTTGCTGGATGATCGTCATACTCGATTCCGAGTGACAGCAAAGTAGTAGTAAGTGTGTGTGTGTGTGTGTGTGTGTGTGTGTGTGTGTGTGTGTGTGTGTGGAGAGAGAGGAAAGATGCAATAAATTTTACTCATACTGTCCAGGATTTCTTCGTTAGTGTCAGTTTAAGAGAGCGGAGAGAGAACCTCTAATTTCTGGGTATTTTCGGAATAGTTTTTTTACTCTGTTGGCGCTAAAGTGGAGTGGCAGCGTTTATATCACAAATACTTGGAGGCGAAATTGTTGTTGGCGATTTTGTTAGTTGAGGAAAAACAAGTCGTGTCCACTGGTTGATTTTGAAACCCTATCACGAGTTACTGAAACCTTATCGCTTAGTTCTGTTGCCCGTTCAGCTCTCTCTCTCTCTCTCTCTCTCTCACACACACACACACACACACACGCACACTCCACCTGACCTGAGGTATAACAGTGAAAGTTGTATCTAACAGGAATTTCCATCATCGAGTGAATCCCCGGCGAGTTGAAACAATTGTTATTCAAATGTATTGTTCAGCCAAAATAAAACCCGTTGAACATGATTGGCTTCCCCCCGAACGACCTTTCAGTTAACAGAATATACCATGAACCACAACACACACACACACACACACATACACACACACACACTATATTTTTACATGGTTTTGAGTTTTTATGCAATTTTCACATTGATCCGAACGAATAAACTGTAAATATTGCTCACTGATGCAACTAATATGTGTTAAAGTATTATATCCTGTTTTTATAATAACTCGTGTTAGTAAGGGACCTATTTATTCTTTTCTTGAATATAATGCCTTTTGTGGTCAGTGTTTACTTGGTTAATGGGTGTAGCATTATATGGGGTGGATGATAGGTCGTTTTCGTGGGCCTTTTCCTTCCTTACCTCCTTCCTTCCCCCCCCTTTTCCTTCTTTCCCTCCCCTTTCCCTCCCTCCCCCTACCTGTGGCTGATCAGTACAGGTGCCCAAACAAAGAGGTTCTCAACGAAGTAACAAACACACACTCACTTATTTTTCTCTTCTGTCTCTTTCTAATCATAATTAATTCACTGTCAGTCCATCTTGTAGGGATTAATTACCTGAAACATTGTACAGGTATAAATCTTAGCCCAGACCACCTGTGTTATGAACCCAGAAATGGTGGTTATGTAGTTAATGTTTTGTCCGTCTGCCGTGTAATTACCTCAACATTG
>NW_024718950.1:0-4934 GCF_018991925.1 Homarus americanus | reverse complement strand
ATAAACACAACACCAGCTTCTCCAAACTGATATAAACAACACCAGCTTCTCCAACCTGATATAAACAACACCTTCGTCTCCAACCTGATATAAGCAACAGCAGCCTCTCCAACCTGATGTAAACACAACGCCAGCATCTCCAACCAGATATAAACAACGCCAGCCTCTCGAACCTGATATAAACAAGTATAGCCTCTCCAACCTGATATAAACAACGCCAGCCTCTCCTACCAGATATAAACAACGCCAGCCTCTCCAACATGATATAAAAAAATATAGACTCTCCAGCCTGATTTAAACAACGCCAGCCTCTCTAACCTGATATACACAACACCAGCCTCTCTAACTTGACATAAATACAATGCCAGCCTCTCCAACCTGATATACACAACACCAGCCTCTCTAACTTGACATAAATACAATGCCAGCCTCTCCAACCTGATATACACAACACCAGCCTCTCTAACTTGACATAAATACAATGCCAGCCTCTCCAACCTGATATACACAACACCAGCCTCTCTGGCTTGACATAAATACAATGCCAGCCTCTCCAACCTGATATACACAACATCAGCCTCTCTATCTTGACATAAATATAATGCCAGCCTCTCCAACCTGATACTAGCACCAGCCTCTCTAACTTCACATAAATACAATGCCAGCCTCTCCAACCTGATATACACAACACCAGCCTCTCTAACTTGACATAAATACAATGCCAGCTTCTCCAACCTGATATACATAACACCAGCCTCTCTAACTTGCCATAAATACAATGCCAGCCTCTCCAACCTCATACAAACACAACGCCAGCCTCTCCAACCTGATATAAACACAACACCAGCCTCTCCAACCTAATATAAACAACGTCAGCCTCTCCAACCTGATATAAACAACACCAGCCTCTCAATCTGATATAAACAACGCCATCTTTTCCAACCTGATATAAACAACGTCAGCCTCACCAACCTGATATAAACAACACCAGCCTCTCCAACCTGATATAAACACCGCCAGCCTCTCCAACTTGATATACAACGCCAACCTCTCCAACCTGATATAAACAAGACTAGCCTCTCGAACCTGATATAAACACAACACCAGCCTCTCCAACCTCATATAAACAAATCCAGCCTCTCCAACCAGATATAAACACAACGCCAGCCTCTCCAACCTCATATAAACACAACGCCAGCCTCTCTAACATGATATAAACAAAACAATCCTCTCCAACCTCATATAAACAACGACAGCCTATCCAATCTGATATAAACAACGCCAGCCTCTCCAACCTGATATAAACACCGCCAGCCTCTCCAACTTGATATACAACGCCAACCTCTCCAACCTGATATAAACAAGACCAGCCTCTCGAACCAGATATAAACACAACTCCAGCCTCTCCAACCTGATATATAAACACCAGCCAGCCTCTCCACACAATTGCGCCAGGCTTTAACGCCAGCCTTTCCAACCTGAAGTATAAACAACACCACAGCCTCTCCGGCACGGTATTACTTTGATTCCCGGCCTCCTCAACTTCATTCGCGCTTTGGCCACCCAGCCTCACTCCAGCCTGATATAAAACCAAACCAGCACTCTCCAACGATAAAAACAACACCAGCCTCTCCAGCACGCGCCGAGCAACCCCAGCCTCTCCAGCCTGTGATATAAGCAAAGCCAGCACTCTCTCCGGCAGGCCAACGCTGCGCGCCAGCCTGATACTCGGCACAACTCCGCGCTTCTCCAACCTGATATAAACAACATCAGCTTCCGCCCTGATATAAACAACACCTTCCTCTCTAACCTGATATAAACAACAGCAGCCTCTCCAACCTGATATATACACAACGCCAGCCTCTCCAACCAGATATAAACAACGCCAGCCTCTCCAACCTGATATAAACAAATATAGCCTCTCCAACCTGATGTAACCAACGCCAGCCTCTGCAACCAGATATAAACAACGCCAGCCTCTCTAACCTAATATAAACAAATATAGCCTCTCCAACCTGATATAAACAACGCCAGCCTTTCCAACCTGATATAAAGACTCTCCAGCCTGATTTCAACAACGCCAGCCTCTCTAACCTGATATACACAACACCAGCCTCTCTAACTTGACATAAATACAATGCCAGCCTCTCCAACCTGATATACACAACACCAGCCTCTCTAACTTGACATAAATACAATGCCAGCCTCTCCAACCTGAACCTGATATAAACACAACACCAGTCTCTCCAACCTGATATAAACAACATCAGCTTCTGCAACCTGATATTAACAACACCTTCCTCTCAAACCTGATATAAACACAACACCAGCCTCTCCAACCTGATATGAACACAACGCCAGCCTCTCCAACCTGATATAAACACAACGCCAGCCTCGCCAACCTGATATAAGCACAACACTAGCCTCTCCAACCTGATATAAACACAACACCACCTTCTCCAACCTGATATGAACACAACACCAGCCTCTCCAACCTGATATAAACAACACCAGCCTCTCCAAACTGATATAAACAAAATACCAGCCTCTCCAACCTGATATAAAACAAACACCAGCCTCTCCAACCTGATATAAACAACACCATCCTCTCCAACCTGATATAAACACAACACCAGCCCCTGCAACCTGGTATAAAAACAACACCAGCCTGTTCAACCTGATATAAACAAAACGCCACCCTCTCCAACCTGATATAAACACAACGCCAGACTCTCCAACCTGATATAAATACAGCGCCAGCCCCTCCAGCCTGATACAAACAAAACAAAAGCCTCTCCATCCTTATATAAACACAATACCAGCCTCTCCAACCTGATATAAACACAACTCTAGCCTCTCCAACCTGATATAAAAACAACACCAGCCTCTCCAACCTGTTATAAACACAACGCCAGCCTCTCCAACCTGATATAAAAACAACACCAGCCTGTTCAACCTGATATAAACAAAACGCCACCCTCTCCAACCTGATATAAACACAACGCCAGCCTCTCCAACCTGATACATAAACAACGCCAGCCTTCCAACCTGTTATAAACACAACGTCAGCCTCCAACCTGATATAAAAACAACACCAGCCTCTTCAACCTGATATAAACAAAACGCCAGCCTCTCCAACCTGATATAAACACAACGCCAGCCTCTCCAACCTGATATAAACACAGCGATAGCCTCTCCAACCTGATATAAACACAACAAAAGCCTCTCCAACCTTATATAAACACAATACCAGCCTCTCCAACCTGATTTAAACACAACTCTAGCCTCTCCAACCTGATATAAACAACGCCAGCCTCTCCAACCTGATATAAACAATGCCAATCTCTCCAACCTGATATAAACACAACACCAGCCTCTCCAAACTGATATAAACACAATACCACCCTCTCCAACCTGATGTAAAAACAATACCAGCCTCTCCCACCCGATATAAAACCAACATCAGCCTCTCCAACCTGATATAAACAACACCAGCCTCGCCAACCAAATATATAAACAACACCAGCCTCTCCAAAATGATATAATCAACACCAGCCTCTCCAACCTGATATCATCAACAACACCAGCCTTCTCCAACCAGATATAAACAACACCAGCCTCCAAAATGATATAAACAACGCCAGCCTCTCCAACCCGATATAAACAATGCCAATTTTTCCAACCTGATATAAACACAACACCAGCCTCTCCAAACTGATATAAACACAATACCAGCCTCTCCAACCTGATGTAAACACAATACCATACTCTCCCACCCGATATAAAACCAACACCAGCCTCTCCAACCTGATATAAACAACACCAGCCTCTGCAACCTGATATAAACAGCGCCAACCTCTCCAACGTGATATAAACAACACCAGCCACTCCAACCTGATATAAACACAACCCCAGCCTCTCCAATCTGATATAAACAACATCAGCTTCTCCAACCTGATATAAACAACACCTTCCTCTCCAACCTGATATAAACATCTGCAGCGTCTCCAACCTGGTATAAACACAACACCAGTTTCTCCAAACTGATATAAACACAACACCAGCCTCTCCAAACTGATATAAACAAAATACCAGCCTCTCCAACTTGATGTAAACACAATACCAGCCTCTCCAACCTGATATAAAACCAACACCAGCCTCTCCAACCTGATATAAACAATACCAGCCTCTCAACTGATATAAAACACCTCCTCTCCAACCTGATATAAACAACAGCAACACTCTCCAACCTGATATAAACAACCAGCCTCTCCATACAGATATAAAGCACAACGCCAGCCTCTCCAGCTTCAGTATAAACAACGCCAGCCTCAACCTGATATAAACAGCATAGCCTCTCCAACCAGATATAAACAACGTAAACTCTCCAACTGACCATAAACACAACGCCAGCCTCTCTCAACCTGATATAAACAAATATAACCTCTCAGCCTGATATAAACACAACACCAGCTTCTCAGCCTGATATAAACACAGCACAGCTTCTCCAACCTGATATAAACACAACACCAGCCTCTCCAACCTAATAAAAACAACGCCAGCCTCTCCAACCTGATATAAACAACGCCAGCCTCTCCAACCTGATATAAACAATGCCAGCTTCTCCCACCTGATATAAACAACGCCAGCCTCTCCAACGTGATATAAACAACACCAGCAACAGCAACCTGATATAAACACAACACCAGTCTCTCCAACCTGATATAAACAACATCAGCTTCTGCAACCTGATATTAACAACACCTTCCTCTCAAACCTGATATAAACACAACACCAGCCTCTCCAACCTGATATGAACACAACGCCAGCCTCTCCAACCTGATATAAACACAACGCCAGCCTCGCCAACCTGATATAAGCACAACACTAGCCTCTCCAACCTGATATAAACACAACACCACCTTCTCCAACCT
>NW_024718949.1:0-20024 GCF_018991925.1 Homarus americanus | reverse complement strand
ATCAATAAAGGAGATATAGATAAAGTTCTTATCATATCCGAGCAGGATAGGACTCCTAGCAACGGATTTAAGTTGGATAGGTTTAGGAGGGAAATAGGAAGGAACTGGTTCACAAATAGGGTGATGGACGAGTGGAACAAGCTTAGCAAACTTTGTAGTAAGTGATGGAATGCTGGAAAATTCCAAAAGAAGGCCTATTGCAGACTCCTTATTTTCTATGTTCTTAACATACCGCCTAACTAAAGTAACCTACACTGACGTGAATTAAATCAAAACAAACGCTAAATTAACCCCCCCCCCCCCCGACAGGTATCAGGTAGCGTTAAGGTGCTGAAGCTATCGGTAACATTACGCTGTGGGTGACTCGTCTTCATGTGATCCAGCTTACCTCCCATCACCGGTTTAAAATATAAACACTCACTAAAAAAAAGAATTTAAATAATATCATCAATTAAATCCTAAGTTAAACTTCACCTTCACCGCCTTCTGCTGGGGGGTACCTTTGGGTGGGGGGTGGGGAGCCGTCCTCCGTCACCAATCATTTTACGTTATATCAATAAACTCTTTCCTCAACAAAATATCATATATTATTTACCTTGAATATTATCTTCTAATCCTCCAGGAACACGAGGGAAGCCTCGAGGAGGACTTGTACTCGGTAGGGAAGGCTCGAGGACCACAAAGTTTCCTAGCAACACTCATGGCGGGTCTAGCACTGTCTCAAGAATAATTAATGGATCCTACTTCCTCCTCCTCCCAGCCAGTGTTACCATACCACCCATACACATCCCTAAACCTACCACAAACGACTATCATAATTCTGTTTATTCAAATGTAAAAAGAAAACTACTTCGACTTATAATATTAATCGTTAAATTCAACTTGAAAAAGCTACATATATGTAAATATCAGGAGAGAAAAAGCTTTAATTATTTATTTATACGAACATGAAACTAAAATAAATTCACTCAATGGACGTCAAATCAATACTATTATTATTTATGGAAGTCTGTGTATATTAATATTAAAATAATAAAATATAATAATCTACAAAATAATAATAATAAAATAAATAAAATACTTTACATAAACGTGATCCCGTTGATATTTTTAATTTACGAACGGAGGCGAAGCAACATTATGTCTCAACAATAAACTAAAAACACCGTTACAAAACAGAAAAATATAAACAAAATACAGTAATCAGTAGTACAACTAACCTGGTGTAGAGTCTGGCGTAACTATCGTATTTTTTTTTTAATTTGCGACTAGAAAATTGACCAGGCAGCCGAAGGACGAGATATGGCAACAGTGTGTCTAGACTGTGACTGACGCGGGGAACTAGCATTGTTTTGGTCATTCTAATATCCACTAAACCTCTTATTTCACCATTATAAAGTAAATATTTCACCATTTTAAACACTCATATATAAACTAAATTAAATATATAACATTTATAAAGTTTATAAACGCATATAAGAAGAATATTTACGTTTGCATTGAAAAAAAAAATGTTTTACGTTAACCACTCATTCCATCATTCCCGTGTTCAAATTTTCTTCGTTAAGTACACGACTCAACAAACACCTAACGCTTTTTAAACTTATATATATAATCTGATACTAAATAATATATAATAGAATCATAACCATACTAGGATTAAACATAGGCTGTATTTAATTTACCAGGGTCCATCATTGTTCTTCAAGCACTCTTGTTGTTGACTATTTGGAATCGAGTTATATAAACAAATCATTATTATTTATCATATCCAACCTTATATAAAAGTAACATAGGAGTTATTTATTATGTAAAAGTAATATAGTTTTGTTATTTTAAAGGTAATATTAGTAGTTAATAGGAAGATGGAATAGACAACACATTATATATTGAATCACGTTGAAGAATATTCATCCTTATCTCTCGTGACGATAAGGTCTTTAAGCCGCGTTCCAATACTTACAAGAAACGGCGTATAGACTTACAGACAGACACCAACAGAACACTTGAAAGAGATTACTTACTTTCTCCCAAGTTACTTGAGACGAGGGTTTAGGGAGGAGCACCCTCTTGGAACGCCGTCTTGCTCCTAATTAATACAACTCTAAGGATGTGTTTGGCATGCCAGCTTTTCAGATAGTGAAGCCGGTGGAGGTCTGGGTCCTATCCCGATCTTGGGCCCTCGAGCGCCCTGACAGAAGGTCCTCTTTGGCCTGTCACGAGGGTCATGCCATATGTCAAAACACAGGTCTGCCTTACAACGCTAAGAGGGGAAGGTGGCTGGCGTCTCACCACCACCACTAATGCCCCCTGATACTAGTCTTTAGCTCACACACACACACACCAGGTCCACACGCCTGAGTAAGGCTCGTTTAGGCCTTCCACTTGCCCGTTTGAGGATCACGGGAAAGGTATATATGACTCCCACATGCCCGGGTAAGGCTCATGATACTGTAATGCGACAAAATCTCACATGAAGAGGTAAGTTAGGAGTTTATAGTAGTAGAGTATTATAGCGAGAGGAAATGGTAGCGTGTCTCGAGGGTATGATGTCAACACTGTATATTAACACAGGCACAGTACAAGTGTAGTATATAAAACACCAATGCGTGTTACAGCTTTATTTTACTAGTTCAATAGGGGGGGTTCGTACACAATTTATGATAGACTATGGTATTCTCGTATAACCTAACCTCACAATTAAAATGGGCACTTCACTAAGTCGATCGTTGGGGAGGTTCGGGATCACTGCACTTCTACAGTCTACACAGCCAGCACTTACTGTTACACGTGGAGATGTAAGGAGAAGTCATCAGGTGGGGCCGTGTGACACGAGAGGCCCTGGTTGATTTGTGGCCCCTTGAGTTGGGCTCCAAGGGTTACATTTGACCTGGCTAATGTGAGGTCAGGTCCGGCCTTTGTTCAGAGAGTAGGTTATTGTATATTGGAAGAGAGTCGGCTGGTGCCTTCTTACATGTTTTGTTGGGGCCACATGTCACATGGGAGGGGAGCTAGGCTGATTTACAATCCTTGGTCAACCGCAGAGTTACCCTATACTTTTGACCTCGGCTAATGTCGGGTCAAGTCTGGCTTTCCTCTCGATGTAAGCTGTGGTCTGACAACCCCTCACTACAATACCAAGGCCTCCATCACGCCTGGTGAGGCTCACATAGGCCTCCTCACGCCCGTTAAGACTCACATAGGCCTAGTGAGCTGTAGAATTGTTTACTCTGCTCGTGTTAAATGTGTAAGGCAGTTTAGTGTAAGTTTGGTGCCGTTTGTTGTAGATGATTCAAACTCTCGACTCTTCTGTTGTTGTTGTTTTCTTTGTTTTTTGTTTCTCTTTTTATTGATCTTCGATTCTTGACTTGTTCTTGTAACTACATGTACGCGTCGATGAGAGAGAGAGAGAGTTGGTTAGTTTTGTCTCTCTTCCCACAACACAGTCAGGGGGGCAGCACTACGTCACTCATCACCCGTCTAAAAATTACTGTTTATAATTCCTTGTAACTTTCAACGTAAGATATATGACGAAATTATTACATCATCATAACATAAAACGACTCAAAATGAAGACCGTTTTATTCCCTGGAAATTAAAGCCTCTTGCCCCCTTGACACTTCTTTCGTGGCTAATTCCTTTTTTTTTTTTACTTACCGTGAACACAGAGATGGTAAGAGCCTTCAAGAACGGCCGATGAATCATTGAGCAAGGGGCGTAGAGACCACCAGTAATTGTGGAGATGAAATATGATATCGCGAGTAATGACCCATTATTCAGTCTCTTATGGCTACAAGGATCTCCCTCACTACCTCGCAAAACCTCCAAGTTGGCCTCTTTTACCCCGCCAACTTCAAATATTCTGTCTTCATTACATATCTGCTTCATCAGTCTGTAGAATATTCTCTGTCCATCACCTCTCTCTTTACTACCTGCATCTTGTAACTCAACTGCTCCCTCGACCACACACACACACACACACACATTTCGTCTTGCCGTTGTTGCTGTTGACTAGTGACTATAACTTAATGATCCCACTAGAGTAAGTGTAGTGTAGGACAGATCTGTGGAACGATGGACATACAACTCTGAAATACATCTTGATTCTCTTGTTCCCGTGTCTGAATCACCGCTGTTACCTCATAATTGATCGTTAATGAGAATATTTGCGTTTGCATTCGGTCATAAAATAAGACACTGTTTCTTTATGGAATTGAATTACGTTTTACCTCCCCCCCCCCCAAGTCCTCGTTTGCTGGTTAGTTAACGTCTAGTCTATGGGTCCTCATGGTTCAGTCACTAAACCTTTCATATCTCGAAAACATCGTAACTCACTTCATTGTTTACCTACACGAAACGCTGACAACCTTTCCGTCCCTACTTCTCTACTTCCCTCCCTCCCTCCCCCCTCCCTACCCCCCTCCCCTAACCCCCTTTACCTCCCCCCTACCCCCCTTAACTCCCTCCCTCCCTACCTCTTCCCCAACTCTTGCCAGCCTCCATATCACCGTCACCTCCTCACGATCATTCATCTCTTCTTTACCATCATCCACCATCTTCACAATACATTCTCTACTACTTCATCCGTTTCTCATCCTCCACTGAGCTCGTCTCTTGCCAGCTCCTGGACCTCTCTGAAGCTGAACTTTAGGTTCCTTCAGTTCTATTACAATATAAATTTATATTTTATTTATCTTAGTGTTTCCCTGTTGTCTCTAAACTCACCTACTAAAGCCGTCTACCCTGGGAGTGATTTACGGTTAACAAATTTATTGGCAATGCTTGGAGTTCAGTTTGCCTATACTGAGTAATTCAGTCACGCCTTGACACTGAGGGTGCTATCACTGTTCACTGCCACACAGGACAGGTTTATATACAATAGAAGTCATATTCTATTTGAGGACTAAAATCAATGTGGGCTAGCAGCAAATTTTGGATGGACAGCAAGAATGTCCCCAAGCACCCCTGAATGTATACATGACCCAGTAAGAACATAAGAACATAAGACTGGAGGAAACTGCAGCGGGCCTATTGGCCCATACTGGGCAGTCCCGTTTACACCCAACCCCTATTGCTCATATGAGCATCCAACCTATGTTTGAAGCAATTCAGCGTATTCGAGTTAATGATGATATTTGGTAACTTGTTCCATTCATCCACTACTCTGTTTCCAAACCAGTGTTTACCTATTTCACGCCTAAATCTAAATTTGTCTGACTAAAACCATTGTTACGAGTTCGCCCCGGTTGGATAAATTTGGAGTACCTTTGTAA
This sequence comes from Homarus americanus, assembly GCF_018991925.1. NCBI lineage: Eukaryota > Metazoa > Arthropoda > Malacostraca > Decapoda > Nephropidae > Homarus > Homarus americanus. The sequence goes on along the minus strand of NW_024718949.1, from coordinate 14,751 downwards.
TGTCCCTTTGTTTAGCCCTGCCTTCCACTTGGTACATTTGTGTCGCCCTCGCTCTACGTCTCTCGAGGGAGTGCAAATCAAGATGCTTAACTGTTCTATACTCAAGGTTCCTAATGCCCGGGATTAGTCTTGTCATTCTCCTGAATTCTTTCCATGATTCTAGCATCCATTCTGTAATACGGTGACCAGAACTGAACTGCGTAATCCAGGTGTGGTCTCACAAGAGCAAGATACAGTTTTAGGATGACCTCGCCAGTCTTGTAACTAACACTCCTTTGTATGAACCCAAGAACTTTATTAGCCTTGTTACGAGCAAAAACACATTGTTTACTTGGCTTAAGGTTCCTACTTATCATTACTCCTAAATCTCTCTCGCAGTCGGATTTCTCTATGGCATCGTTGTTCATCTGGTATCTGGTTTCCCTGTTTACATCTCCTATACTGAGTACTTTACATTTGTCGACATTGAATTTCATCTGCCATTTTTCAGACCATTGGAAAAATTTGTTTAGATCTTCCTATAGTTTTGCCGAGTCCTCGTCAGATTTGATAACACGTCCTATTTTAGTGTCATCAGCAAATTTACTTATGTTGCTGTCTATGCCGATATCTATGTCGTTTATGTATATAATAAACAATAATGGTCCAAGCACTGAGCCTTGGGGAACTCCACTTGTGACGTTGCTCCAATGGGACTTAGTGCCGTTAATGCTCACTCGCTGTTTCCTGTCCTGTAACCACGCCCTAATCCATTTAAGGATGTCACCTTGATGCCATGAGCTTCACCTTCTAATTAGTCTTCGTGGGGGACTGTCGAAGGCTCACAGTTTGAGATATACCACATTCTCCATAATTGTGCCCTCGTCCACTGATCTGAAAACTGATGAAAAGAATGTTAATAGATTAGTTAGGGCAAGAACGTCCGCTTGTAGCCATGGAATCATTGGATCAACTGGTGCTTCCAGGTGATTTTGAATAGAGTTTGAAATGATTTCTTCCAGTAATTTGCCTACTATTGATGTTAGATTGATTGGGCGGTAGTTAGAGGATAGTGATCTATCCCCTTCTTGAAAATCGGTATTACATTCGCTATCCTCCAGGATTCTGGTACTACACCTGTTTTTAAGGACATGTTAAACAACTTTGCTAAGGGCATACTAAGCTCTTCCTTACATTCCTTTAATACTCTGGCAAATATCTCATCGGGACCAGGTGACTTATTAGGCTTTAGTTTGTCTATTTGCTTACTAACATCGTTACTAGTCACTACTATCTCGCTTAATTTGTTTTCTTCATTATCTCTGAATAGAGTCGGTGCCTCGGGTATCATGTTTAAATTTTCGGTGGTGAAAACTGTTGAAAAATATTTATTCAAATTATTGCTCATTTCTCTGTCGTTATCAGTGAGCTCGCCGGCGTCGGACCGTATTGGTCCAATCTTTTCTCGTGTTTTAGTTTGATACATTTGGTAGAATCCTTTTGGGTTTGTCTTTTGCTTCCTTGCTATCCTTACCTCTATTATTCTCTTTGCTTTCCTTTATTCAAGTTTTAACTCCTACCAATACCCTATAATAGTCCCGAGGTGAATTTCTCGCCACGATTTATCCTTCTACCTATAGCCTTCCTTTGGCCAATGATGTTCCTTTAAATAATTATTTATCCATTTAGGGTCATTGTTGTCTGATCTGAGTTTTTTGTATGGTATGTTCTGCCTTTGTGCATTAAGTAACTCACTATTTAAATTGTCGTGGAACTCGGCAATCTCAGATCTCGTTATCAGGTAGGTGTCATCTGTCAGGTTCACAGCCAAGCGCGACACCCTCTCTCTCAGCTGCCTCTTTAAACTGTCAAAGTTTGCCCTTCTGAAATCTGGTACTTTAGTGGAATTTTCCTTACATCTGCCCTGAAAATCTAACTGGAATCTAATTTCTTTGTGATCGCTGTTTGCAAGTTCGTTCCCTACCTCGACATTGCTAATGAGGTTTTCTCTGTTCGACAGAACTAAATCCAGTATATTATTACCCCGTGTGGGTTCGGTTATATGCTGACTTAGGAAACAGTCCTGGATCGTCTCGAAAAAATCCTCTGATTCTGAGTTACCCGTAAGGACAGTCCAATCTATTTGGCCAAGGTTAAAGTCGCCTACTATACAGACTTTGTTGTGTATGGAAGCCCTGCGCATTTCATCCCAGATAAGTCGCTCATTGACGCTATCAAGATTGGGGGTCTATATATTACTCCTGTGATTAATTTTTCCCGACCGTCGCTTAATTTTATCCAAATTGTTTCTGTATTCCTCTCAGTTTTTATTTCCTTATTTATTTCACACTTCAGATTATCCCTAACATAGATTGCTACTCCGCCTCCTTTCCTGGTCTGCCTATCGGTATGGAACAGTTTGTAACCCGCAATTTGGTATTCGACTGTAACTCACGTGTGTCTAGGTTGATCCATGTTTCAGTGAATGCAATTATATCGATTTTTTCGGTACATACCAAGGCCCTAATATCATCCATTTTGTTTCTCATACTTCTACTGTTCGTGTAGTATACATTTAAGTTAGTCGTGTTCTGAGTCCTCCCCTTACCGCGTTTAGTTTTAAACTCCCTGTCTAATTTAAGCTGCCCATACATGTTGCCATATCACCAAAATTTATTTATTTTTAATTCTCTATCGTATAAATCGTTGTTGATGTTAGAATAATGACGTTTATCAATTATATTCTAATTTATCTTATTACTCTAAAATAAAACCTTGGTGAGCATTATTGGAAGTAATAAAGAAACAAACGAGCGAACTATCAAACAAGCACTGGAACGACTCTTTACGGTACTTAAACAACAATTCATTAATTATCTTATCACTCATATATTACCGTTACTATGCGAGATTTAAATTAATTTTTAGCTGATTTTAACGAAGACGAAAACAAATAAATAAAATAAAATCAATAAAACACAAAAAATGATCATAAACGCGTAACTCAAGATAGGTGGAGGGAGGAGAGGCAGTCCACACACCACCTCCTCCACCTTCATTTATCATCATCTTAATAAACACGATAAGGAGACTACACACACACACACACACACACACACACAAAACACTAATGACTGTTGATACGCAGTTTTATTTTGACTTGTTTTTGAGGACACATTTTTTCTGTAATTATCACAACTTTACAAGTGTATTCGATGCTAATTAATTAAACGGTGACGGCGTTATGGCTATAGATCACCGGCGTCAAGAATTACAATAGCTGCATAAAAAGGGAAGCACGTCTGCCATCCTGCGTTCTAATTAGCGGATTTTATATGACGTCATCTTGTACTGATGTTAATTGCGTGTTTTCTTATTACGGTTAACTAGTAATAATGTTAAGGGTTTAGTACCAGGACTTAGGGATAGAAATCCCTTACCAGGCTAATCAGGATCTTAATAAAGGAAAGTCAAGGACCATGGTTTTTCGAGGAATAACAAACAACCGTTAGAGATTGGCATCTCTTTACTATAAAAATATAACACAAAACTCTGACACCACTCAACAAACATCAAATAATTACGGGAGTCAAACAATTAATGGAAGCAACAATTAAAGGAATCAAACAAATAATGGGAGTCAGCAATTAATGGATTCAAACAATTAAATGGAGTCAACAATGATAGAATCGAACAATAAAGGGGAGTCAGCAATTAATGGAATCAAACAATTATAGAAAAACAAACGATGAACAAATATTTCCTACGGCAGTGGCCCTGGGGGAAGGTTCTGGAACACGGTGATGCACACTCAAGGTAACGAAACGTCCACTTCGACTCCACACTCAGCGACGTCTTGAAAAGGCAGGAGAACACCGGGGCACCGACGGAATGTGATGAACTGATGGTCGTGGTATGCGGTAGTGGTAGATGACCAGAGAGTTGGCAGTTGATAGGTGAAGGTCTGGGAACACAGCCCACGAGTCCAGGACCTATGATGAGATCACAGCCAGAATTTGACGGACAGCAGGGTAGCTAGATGCTGACGGTATGGCGGCTGGGTTGAATCTCCCGGCGGCGGAGAGGGTTGCTGCCGTTATCACCTCCGTCCAACCACCCCAAGTGTCGTCTGCACCAGCAAACGAGCGAGTTAGCAGCGGTAACTAGCCGGAGGATCGTTTCCGCCCTTACACTGCTCCCCCAACAAAAATCTACTGTAAGGTAGATTAAACTTAAGATTAGTACACAAAGCATAATCATCTTCCAACAAATGCTTAAATACACATTGCACAATAAAGAAAGGTCATAGAAAAGAATAGGTGGAAACTTGATGTCCAAAACGTAATGCCGTATCAAGGAACTGCACGTGGGGTCCACTTCAGTCCAAGTTTAAGTTTGGGCCTATTTCCTGTCGTGGAGGATTCTTCTATCTCGTCAGGTGTTGGCAGCAACTGGCAACCGAGATCAACAGACTCTGGCGTCCGAACTTCACAGGAACTCTTGCAGGGTAGTGCCTCGACTAACTCCAGCATGGGGACGTCGTCAAGGACACGAGCAATGTGGGTCCTGCACTTATATTGCTTTAACAAATTAGCTTGATGTAATTTAGGCTTCTTAGAGGAAGGGGGTGAGAATCGTCCAACAAAATCTATGGCTACCCGAGAAGATGGTTCTGCAATGACGGGTAAGGGTTCAAGTGGAACAGGACGGACTCTACCCTTGGCGGACATACGTGGGCACTGATCACAACTCCTACAAAAAGCTCTAATATCCGCTCCCATACCTGGCCAGTAAAACTGATCAGCAACCTTCCTATAAGTTTTCCTACGAGAACAGCGACTTACAAGAGAGCTCTTTTGAGCTACAGAGAGAATGTTAATACGACAAACATCAGGGACAACAAGTAAAAACCGACCTACTTTAGCTGGTCGCTTGGATGAAACACAAGACCTGTGTAACACCCCATTAATAGAAACAAACTTATAAACCGACCCATCTCTCACCTGATCCTCCTCCCAGGAAGTCACCTTCTCCCTTACCCGCTTCAGAGTGGCACACGAGTCTTGAAGCTTGGCGAACTCCTTAGGCGTCACAGTCAGTGGCAACAAATTCGGCAGAATCAGGGGATGCGGTCGTTTCACCTTCGCCGTCCGTGGCCCTACAGCTTGGACCTTGGCGGCAGGCGTGGCGGCGTGAGAGGGTGGCGAGGCGACCTCTGCAGGTGGCGAGTCGTCGTCCTCAGCAGGTGGCGTGGGGACTGGTGCTGGTGGCGAGGAGACTGGTGCTGGTGGCGAGGAGACTGGTGCTGGTGGCGAGGAGAGTTTTAACATTTCCGGGTCGTTAGGGTCACGAACACCGGGAACATTACCAATGAGGGCACTAGCAAATTTAATGGGAGCTCTTACCACATTAGACCAACCAGTGAAATAGGGGCAACGCAGGTAGCACCTAACAACAGGGAACTGGTCTACTCGACCTAAATAATCGGCGACACTAACCAACGGGCAGCTGGAGATGTCAGCGTCAGGCAGGGCTTCTTCAGAGACAATAATGCACGAGCAACCAGTGTCCCTGATGAAAGTAGATGCCCTAGACCCATTGATTGTTCCACTGACACAATAACGGGGGCAGCTCCTGACCTCCAAACAGAATCCGACCTTGTTGCTGGGTTGAGTGTCAGCAGTCTTGAAGGCGAGGGGATTCCCGGGACTGCGAGAACGAATGTGCCCTTCTCCTCCGCAGCTGTGACACCGCACGGCTGGTGAACTACTCTTGTGTACTCCTGGGGATGGTTCCTCGGAGGACAGAGGCTTCGCAATCTTCACTACAGGAGGGGAAGACTTGGGGTAGGCGTTGCGAGCAGACGCCCAGTTGTCGGCAAGATGCACAGCTTCTCCAAGCGTCGCTGGCTGGTGTTCTTTGATGAAAATTCTCAAGTCTGGAGGTAGAGAAGACAAAAACTGATCTAATATCATGAAGTTAGAGAGAGACTTAAAGGTTTCTTCAACCCCTGATGTCTCCAGCCATTGTTGAAATAAACGACCCAGGTGAATCGAAAACTGCTGGTACGTTTCTCCCGCTCTAATCTTCGTTCTGCGGAAATCAGCACGATAACCGTCAGAAGTCTTGCAAAATCCTCGCAAGAGAGCTTGCTTCAACAAGAAGTAATCTCGGGTGATGTCGGCAGACAGGGACGTGTAAATTTCTACCGGCTTACCACTCAGTAGGCTACCCAACCTTACAGCATAGCTATCTGGGGCTACACCAAGCAGCTCAGCTACCCGCTCAAACCTAACAAGGTAGGAGGCGATGTCTTCTCCTTCACGGTACACAGGCAAGCTGGGTTTTACCACATTGTCTTGTATATGGCCAGAGGATGCTGGTCTACTTGAAGCATTAATCCTAGCCAGTTCTAGGTCCTTTTCTGCCTGCAACTTAGCTCCAACTCTCTCTCTTTCTCGTTCCTCCAACTCTCTCTCTTTCTGACGTTCCTCTCTCTCTCTCTCTTTCTGACGTTCCTCTCTCTCTTTCTGACGTGCCTCTCTCTCTCTCTGACGTTCCTCTCTCTCGGCATTCTGTTGGGTGACCACATACTGACCAATGTCATTACCTGTCAGACCCAGGGCCACCGCTTGACCTTTCCACACCTCAAAAGCAGACATAATGATCCGAAAGGCCAAGAACAAAGGAAAAAACAAACAACTTACCCCGCAAATAGCCAAAGGTAACTCACCTAGTGGCTCAATCAGACCAGTAAATGATTTGATCCGACTGGAGGGAACCTCGTTCCGCACCCAGCCCAGCTGAATCACCTCAGGGTAACGAAACCGCACCAGGTGAAACAACAACATATATGCTATGACAGCATCCACAGTGCACCCCAACCAACACTAATTAACTTCCCACGTACAAGGGAGAGCAACAAAATTAGCACACAGAAGGAAGGGATAACCACTGAACAACACTTGCTTCCGGGCCACAGACAGCAAGGTGGCGCGCTCACGGCGACTTACAACAACACCGGAACGAATGTTAAACCTCAGAAACCAAAGGTCAGAGACAATCCTGGCAAGGTCGCCACTTGTAAAGGCCTAGGACTTAGGGATAGAAATCCCTTACCAGGCTAATCAGGATCTTAATAAAGGAAAGTCAAGGACCATGGTTTTCCGAGGAATAACAAACAACCGTTAGAGATTGGCATCTCTTTACTATAAAAATATAACACAAAACTCTGACACCACTCAACAAACATCAAATAATTACGGGAGTCAAACAATTAATGGAAGCAACAATTAAAGGAATCAAACAAATAATGGGAGTCAGCAATTAATGGATTCAAACAATTAAATGGAGTCAACAATGATAGAATCGAACAATAAAGGGGAGTCAGCAATTAATGGAATCAAACAATTATAGAAAAACAAACGATGAACAAATATTTCCTACGGCAGTGGCCCTGGGGGAAGGTTCTGGAACACGGTGATGCACACTCAGGGTAGGGAAGCGTCCACTTCAACTCCACACTCAGCGACGTCTTGAAAAGGCAGGAGAACACCGGGGCACCGACGGAATGTGATGAACTGATGGTCGTGGTATGCGGTAGTGGTAGATGACCAGAGAGTTGGCAGTTGATAGGTGAAGGTCTGGGAACACAGCCCACGAGTCCAGGACCTATGATGAGATCACAGCCAGAATTTGACGGACAGCAGGGTAGCTAGATACTGACGGTATGGCGGCTGGGTTGAATCTGCCGGTGGCGGAGATAGTCGCTGCCGTTCTCACCTCCGTCCAACCACCCCAAGTGTCGTCTGCACCAGCAAACGAGCGAGTTAGCAGCGGTAACTAGCCGGAGGATCGTTTCCGCCCTTACACTGCTCCCCCAACAAAAATCTACTGTAAGGTAGATTAAAACTTAAGATTAGTACACAAAGCATAATCATCTTACAACAAATGCTTAAATACACATTGCACAATAAAGAAAGGTCATAGAAAAGAATAGATGGAAACTTGATGTCCAAAACGTAAGGCCGTATCAAGGAACTGCACGTGGGGTCCACTTCAGTCCAAGCTTAAGTTTGGGCCCAATTCCAGTCGTAGAGGATTCTTCTATCTCGTCAGGTGTTGGCCGCAACTGGGAACCGAGATCAACAGACTCTGGCGTCCGAACTTCACAGGAACTCTTGCAGGGTAGTGCCTCGACTAACTCCAGCTCGGGGACGTCGTCAAGGACACGAGCAATGTGGGTCCTGCAATTATATTGCTTTAACAAATTAGCTTGATGTAATTTAGGCTTCTTAGAGGAAGGGGGTGAGAATCGTCCAACAAAATCTATGGCTACCCGAGAAGATGGTTCTGCAACGACGGGTAAGGGTTCAAGTGGAACAGGACGGACTCTACCCTTGGCGGACATACGTGGGCACTGATCACAATTCCTACAAAAAGCTCTAATATCCGCTCCCATACCTGGCCAGTAAAACTGATCAGCAACCTTCCTATAAGTTTTCCTACGAGAACAGTGACTTACAAGAGAGCTCTTGTGAGCTACAGAGAGAATGTTACTACGACAAACATCAGGGACAGCAAGTAAAACCCGACCTACTTTAGCTGGTCGCTTGGATGAAACACAAGACCTGTGTAACACCCCATTAATAGAAACAAACTTATAAACCGACCCATCTCTCACCTGATCCTCCTCCCAGGAAGTCACCTTCTCCCTTACCCGCTTCAGAGTGGCACACGAGTCTTGAAGCTTGGCGAACTCCTTAGGCGTCACAGTCAGTGGCAACAAATTCGGCAGAATCAGGGGATGCGGTCGTTTCACCTTCGCCGTCCGTGGCCCTACAGCTTGGACCTTGGCGGCAGGCGTGGCGGCGTGAGAGGGTGGCGAGGCGACCTCTGCAGGTGGCGAGTCGTCGTCCTCAGCAGGTGGCGTGGGGACTGGTGCTGGTGGCGAGGAGACTGGTGCTGGTGGCGAGGAGACTGGTGCTGGTGGCGAGGAGAGTTTTAACGTTTCCGGGTCGTTAGGGTCACGAACACCGGGAACATTACCAATGAGGGCACTAGCAAATTTAATGGGAGCTCTTACCACATTAGACCAACCAGTGAAATAGGGGCAACGCAGGTAGCACCTAACAACAGGGAACTGGTCAACACGACCTAAATAATCGGCGACACTAACCTTCGGGCAGCTGGAGATGTCAGCGTCAGGCAGGGCTTCTTCAGAGACAATAATGCACGAGCAACCAGTGTCCCTGATGAAAGTAGATGCCCTAGACCCATTGATTGTTCCACTGACACAATAACGGGGGCAGCTCCTGACCTCCAAACAGAATCCGACCTTGTTGCTGGGTTGAGTGTCAGCAGTCTTGAAGGCGAGGGGATTCCTGGGACAGCGAGAACGAATGTGCCCTTCTCCTCCGCTGCTGTGACACCGCACGGCTGGTGAACTACTCTTGTGTTCTCCTGGGGATGGTTCCTCGGAGGACGGAGGCTTCGCAATCTTCACTACAGGAGGGGAAGACTTGGGGTAGGCGTTGCGAGCAGACGCCCAGTTGTCGGCAAGATGCACAGCTTCTCCAAGCGTTGCTGGCTGGTGTTCTTTGATGAAAATTCTCAAGTCTGGAGGTAGAGAAGACAAAAACTGATCTAATATCATGAAGTTAGAGAGAGACTCAAAGGTTTCTTCAACCCCTGATGTCTCCAGCCATTGTTGAAATAAACGACCCAGGTGAATCGAAAACTGCTGGTACGTTTCTCCCTCTCTAATCTTCGTTCTGCGAAAATCAGCACGATAACCGTCAGAAGTCTTGCAAAATCCTCGCAAGAGAGCTTGCTTCAACAAGAGGTAATCTCGTGTGATGTCGGCAGACAGGGACGTGTAAATTTCTACAGGCTTACCACTCAGTAGGCTACCCAACCTTACAGCATAGCTATCTGGGGCTACACCAAGCAGCTCAGCTACCCGCTCAAACCTAACAAGGTAGGAGGCGATATCTTCTCCTTCATGGTACACAGGCAAGCTGGGTTTTACCACATTGTCTTGCATATGGCCAGAGGATGCTGGTCTACTTGAAGCATTAATCCTAGCCAGTTCTAGGTCCTTTTCTGCCTGCAACTTAGCTAATTCCAACTCTCTTTCTCTCTCTTTCTGACGTTCCTCCAACTCTCTTTCTCTCTCTTTCTGACGTTCCTCCAACTCTCTTTCTCTCTCTTTCTGACGTTCCTCCAACTCTCTCTCTTTCTGACGTTCCTCCAACTCTCTCTCTTTCTGACGTTCCTCTCTCTCGGCATTCTGTTGGGTGACCACATACTGACCAATCTCATTACCTGTCAGACCCAGGGCCACCGCTTGACCTTTCAACACCTCAAAAGTAGACATAATGATCCAAAAGGCCAAGAACAAAGAAAAAACAAACAACTTACCCCGCAAATAGCCAAAGGTAACTCACCTAGTGGCTCAATCAGACCAGTAAATGATTTGATCCGACTGGAGGGAACCTCGTTCCGCACCCAGCCCAGCTGAATCACCTCAGGGTAACGAAACCGCACCAGGTGAAACAACAACATATATGCTATGACAGCATCCACAGTGCACCCCAACCAACACTAATTAACTTCCCCAAGTACAAGGGAGAGCAACAAAATTAGCACACAGAAGGAAGGGATAACCACTGAACAACACTTGCTTCCGGGCCACAGACAGCAAGGTGGCGCGCTCACGGCGACTTACAACAACACCGGAACGAATGTTAAACCTCAGAAACCAAAGGTCAGAGACAATCCTGGCAAGGTCGCCACTTGTAAAGGCCTGGGACTTAGGGATAGAAATCCCTTACCAGGCTAATCAGGATCTTAATAAAGGAAAGTCAAGGACCATGGTTTTCCGAGGAATAACAAACAACCGTTAGAGATTGGCATCTCTTTACTATAAAAATATAACACAAAACTCTGACACCACTCAACAAACATCAAATAATTACGGGAGTCAAACAATTAATGGAAGCAACAATTAAAGGAATCAAACAAATAATGGGAGTCAGCAATTAATGGATTCAAACAATTAAATGGAGTCAACAATTGATAGAATCGAACAATAAAGGGGAGTCAGCAATTAATGGAATCAAACAATTATAGAAAACAAACGATGAACAAATATTTCCTACGGCAGTGGCCCTGGGGGAAGGTTCTGGAACACGGTGATGCACACTCAGGATAGGGAAGCGTCCACTTCAATTCCACACTCAGCGACGTCTTGAAAAGGCAGGAGAACACCGGGGCACCGACGGAATGTGATGAACTGATGGTCGTGGTATGCGGTAGTGGTAGATGACTAGAGAGTTGGCAGTTGATAGGTGAAGGTCTGGGAACACAGCCCACGAGTCCAGGACCTATGATGAGATCACAGCCAGAATTTGACGGACAGCAGGGTAGCTAAATACTGACGGTATGGCGGCTGGGTTGAATCTGCCGGTGGCGGAGATAGTCGCTGCCGTTCTCACCTCCGTCCAACCACCCCAAGTGTCGTCTGCACCAGCAAACGAGCGAGTTAGCAACGGTAACTAGCCGGAGGATCGTTTCCGCCCTAACAGGGTTCATGTCAGGAATTCAGTGTTGGTAACGAGACAGTTGTTGTGACGTTTATATTGTGTGTAAGGGTAGAGTAACTCATACACTCTATACACGTCTTCACACACACAGAGCAGGGGTGAAATACTCAGCTGGTAGGGCACTGGCTGACGAAGGTATACACATAACCCACCGCCAAGAGCATAAGAACATAAGGAGTCTGCAATTGGCCGGTTGGCCTGTGCATGGCAGCTCATGTCGAGAGTTACTACCACTCTCTATCATCCATGAGTCTATCTAGCCTCCCTTTAAAACCCTCCACGTTCCAGCACTTATAACAAAGTTGCTAAGCTTGTTCCACTCGTCCACCACCCTATTTATGAACCAGTTCCTTCCTATCTCCCTTCTAAACCTAAACTTATCCAACTTAATTCCGTTGCTACGAGTAAAATCCGTCATGTTTCCTCCGTCAGCTGTGTAATGACCACGGTCATACACATCAGTTAACGTAAAATCAGACGATTCATATTACGCTCAATAGCCCACAAAACATGTAGCTATGCTTTCTTATTGAAGTTCCCCATCTGAAGAGTCCGTTTTCTCATCGCTTCAGGACGCCTGAGTTCTCCGTTTTCTCTCAATCTTGAATGTACCCGAAACTTCATTATTCCTTAGTAATGACAAAATTTGAAATTGCAACTGTGGTTGTAATTGGTGAGGCAACCTAGATATGTCTGTTTACAGTTGGAACATTCAAGATCCATTGTGAGTGGTGTTGAAAGCTTCAACAGTCCTTATTGTTAGTAAAACTTGTCAAGTAAGTGAATGTCGAGTTTGCCAGCTAGAGTGGCATATTTTATGTCGTTCGTGGGAGTATCCTGAATTTCCGATCGCTACTGAAGTTATATTATTTTGTCGCCCAAACCACAGGGAATCCGATGTTTATAGTTTAGTTAGTGTCAGTTGTCTATTTAAGAAAGTCATTAATCTCCTGAACAGTTCCTGTCAAACTCGTAAGTATTCAAGACTTAACGGCTTTTTCGGCCTGGAATGCGTTCATATTTTACCATCCAGATATTCATATGTGTTTGCGTTTTTCTTGCATCTGACCATCCTTCATTTATTTACTAACATATTTTTATCGCTTAATTGCCATCGTTACCTGGACTCTGATAAATTTCCCGAGTTTACCTTCCCTATTAGTACCCGCTTACAGGGAAAATACAGTTTGTCATGTGTTGACATACGTGTCTCTGTTGGACTAGGTATATAGACTCATTTTGGTCGAGGTTACTGCCCCGGATCTAGAGTTCAATAACCTAATCCAACCTAACTTAATCAGAACTAAAACTAACTTGAAGTCAGGTTAAGTTTAAAATACGTTATTTCAAACTAAACCAGACCTAACTTACCCTAAACTAGAGCTATTTTTAATTAGTCTAACCAAACCAAACCTTAACCATTATTGTTAGTATAGAGTCTGGACAGAAATCAAAGACACCTACTGCAGCTCACCCATGCCGTGTGACTCGGGCCAAATTACCGTCGTGGTAGCGTGCTGGTGCCGCTTACACCGTACACCAGGTAAGGCTCACCCAACGTCTCCACCGTGCGGCTACTACCGTCGGTTCTGCAGTAACTTCTCCAGCGTGGCCGGACCCCTCACAGACCTTACCAGTTCTGCGGTCCCTTACATCTGGAACCAGAGGTGCGACCAGTCTTTCCACCGCCTCAAAGCCTTCCTTGCCTCCAAGCCTGTAGTCCACCCCCCTGACTACACTTTGCCCTTCCATCTGCAAATCGACGCTAGCGGTGTCGGAGTGGGGGCTGTGCTCCTACAACCCGACCCAACCACTGATGTCCTTCACCCTGTGGCATACTACTCCGCCAAGTTGAAAAAACATCAGACCAACTACTCGACCATAGAGAAGGAGGCCCTAGCTCTGGTGTTGGCAATAAAGAAGTTTGAATGTTACCTCCAGTCTTGCCCACAAACAACCCTAGTCTTCACCGACCATAACCCACTCACGTTCATCCAAACCAACAAGACCTCCAACCAGCGAATCCTCCGCTGGGCTCTCCTCACCCAGCCCTATAACCTACAAATCCGGCACATAAAGGGGGTGGACAACCTGATTGCAGACTCCTTATCCCGAGCTCCAGTGGAAATGCAGCAGCTACTCTCCAGACGCACCAGGTGATCACCTCCTTCGCGCCCGCGCTATGGAGGTCTTTCGAGGGGGGGTGTGTTACGAACCCCTCCACCAATTGTCATGATCTACCTACCCAGCACTACGAACCACGCCATCTATTGTCCTGATCTACCTAACCAGCACCACGAGCAACGCCATCTAGGGACGAGACACGAGTATGACTCGTCTTAGTTACCACTCCGGGGTTTCCCTTCTCCATATCCTGGTTGTTGCGTCACTTCCTCCAAGTCTTCTTTGTCAGCTCGAGTTCGAGGAGAGTTCACTACACTCTGGGAAGTGACCACAGGATCACCTATCCTGGAAACCTACGGCACAGTGACTACCTACCGTCTTCTACAATACTCAGCCTTGCTCGTCAGCCATCTCAGCTCCGCACTTAAGTATTTGTAATCTTATATTGTCTCCCCCACGTCCACTTGCTTCAAATTATTGTATGTTGTATAAATATGTATATACTGTTAATGTTTAGGTTAAGTATGGTTAAGGGTAAATTATAGGAAGCTGAATAATTTGTTAAGGAATTTATGGTACTTTAATATACACAACAAAAACTCGCATCCTTTGTCTACCCTTTTATAGTCCAATTGTCTTTGTTGGAATCTGGGTAGACTTTTAACTATATTCTAAATCCCCAACTCGTAACAATAATGAATAATAATGGTCCAAGTACTGAGCCTTGGGGAACTCCACTTGTGACGTTGCTCCAATGGGACTTAGTGCCGTTAATGCTCACTCGCTGTTTCCTGTCCTGTAACCACGCCCTAATCCATTTAAGGATGTTACCTTTGATGCCATGAGCTTCTACCTTTCTAATTAGTCTTTCGTGGGGGACTCTGTCGAAGGCTTTGCTAAAGTCGAGATATACCACATCATAATTGTGCCCCTCGTCCACCGATTCGAAAACTGATGAAAAGAATGCTAATAGATTAGTTAGACAAGAACGTCCGCTTGTGAAGCTGGGAATCATTGATCAATCGGTGCTTCTCCAGGTGAT
>NW_024718948.1:0-5332 GCF_018991925.1 Homarus americanus | reverse complement strand
GTAATATTCAGAAATTTCAAATGCCCGCCATTAGCGATACTGAGCTTTCAAGGTCGTCTGAGGGAAGAGAGCGCTCCCCGCACATAGTGGGAGGTTGTGGAACTAGGCCTATATGATATTAAATGTAATTTGCCGAATTAATAATGATGAGATTCATGAAGTTAAGGGACTATTATTGAATTTGAAATTATTATAGATCGTTTATCAGTCTGAATAATGTTACGGGTGTCCCAAGGAGTTATTAGTTAGGCGGAAAATATGTCACGTAGGCCTAAGCTAACGCCTTGAGAGGACACGAGGCGGGCTCTCTCTCAGTCACGGGGAAGCATTCAGACAAACAAGACGTCCCTGCGCATCCGTCACAGAAATAGTCACGTGGCCTAGTCACCTGTGTTGCACTATTGCAGTATAACAAGTAAGTCTCATTCGATCTCAGACAGGGTTAGATAGTAGGGTGTGTCGATTTAGGGGGTGAACTGGCTAAATTGAAAATCGAGTAATTTGGTAGCAATTTATTGTAGTCTTTAAGCATGCAAAACAATATTCTGGCATAAATTTTTTTTTATAATAAGTCCTACCTACATCAAATGGATTTTTAAATGTACATATTTGTGAATTTATAACATAACCAGCGTTTGCACACATGTTACTGTTTCAAGTTTCAAATTATTATATTTTATTATCCGTAGTCTATTTGAAGGTAAACTAAAAATTATTCATTGCTTCTGTGACCATTTTCACACATCTCTCCACACTTTGAGTGTGGGAAGGCCACTTCGGCACCTGCATTGGAGTCTCTTTAATGTTTCTCAATTCTTGGCTAGTTAGACTTGTTGTCAATGGTGGCTCTAAGACTTCCAAACTCAAGTCAACCAATTCTGACAATTTGGTGGCATTGACGTTTATTGGGGAACTTTTCTTGAATGAAACGAACAGTCTCCCAACTGGTCGTCATCTATTAGCGTTCCTCTAATCTTTAGAATGACTTCTACAGCCTCGGTTCGGAGATTGGTACATTGACTGCAAAGCATTGCTTGCAAAACTGCTTCTGATCGAGCATACCAAGCGGACCTTCTTGCCACAGGTAACACGATGTCCCTCACTACCTTCCTCTGTGTTCTTACTAGCTGCAATTGAAACAAAAGGTGATTGGGCCCATCCACCCACATAGGATTAAGTTTCACACTAAACCACTGGGGAAGATAAACCCCAATAATAAATTCAACAATTAACCTCAAATTCTTCAGCACTTTGCCCTTCAATTCGTGTTTGGAAATCCAAATCCTGCAGAAACGAAGAGCTGTAGTTAACCAACGGCTGTGACTGACAGGTCCAATCTCCAAGAGAGCCAATGACTGAGGCATTTCTCCTGATCTTATTGCTTGGGCAATACGATAAGCATAGGATTGATCTGTGCTGAGATCTTTGATGACTCCTTCAGACAACGCCGGAAGGGGAGGGCCAACTTTGACCTTTGGAAAGGTTGTATTTATTTCTAGTTGTGTTGCTTCATCCAGCATGATGCCAAGGGGACCTGACCACTTGTTGTTGCTCTTTGTAGGACCATCAAGTTCCTGGATGAGATGACGAAGAGGTAGCTCGCCTGTATGTAAATCACATACAATCCAAACAAGTCTTCTTCCTAGTTTTTTTCTCTAAATGCGTCATTACACCCCCCTGCCATCCGGTGTTCACTGCAGTTGAATCTCCACCAACAGCCTGCAGTGAACTGCCAAGTCCTCTCTCCTGAACCCAACATAAAATATGATCAGCAATGACCTCTGCATGTTTCTTCCCTTCTACTTCAGTTTCGGGAGCAAAGTGAAACAAAAACCCACCACCAGGCTCAGAACAGACAGAGTAGTGTTCTTCTTTGATGAGACCTGGAAACTTTCTGTTCACTCCCTCTACTTCTAGCAAAACTTTTGTGTCATCTATTCTTCCATCAAACAAAAGACAGGAGAGCCCTCCCTCGCTTAAATTTTTTTCATGCTGATCAGATATTTCCTTCATTATTTTTTCTTGTGCTCTTCTAATTTTATTATGATCTATCACCAAAGATACATCCTCTCAGCTGATGAGGCCTGCATCTATCCAAGCGGCAGTTGCAATTTCTGCAGCCTCACGAAGTCCAGCATGGTGGCGAATACTAGCTAAAGCAATGTTTGAAATATTTCTTGTGTTGTATTTCATTTTCTTTGGTAAAGGTTCAGATGGCTTTTTGGAACTATCATCTGATGTTGCTTCCTGTTCATCAGAAGAACTATCAAAGAAGTGATAAACATCTTGACACAGCTCTTCCTCTCTTTGGATGGCTTCTTCACTCTTCATTTTCTTCTTTTGTTCCCTCTCTCGGATTTGTTCTCTCTTCTTGGCATTAGCAATCTGCTTCTTTGTTTCTGAATAATCTATTGAACCCATTTGTATACTTCCTTGGCCTTCTGCCTTTGTCCTCTGTGCCTTTATAAATTCAAGCTCTAAAACAGGGATCTTCTTTTCACGAGGACAACCACAATCAATGTGGGAATTATTTTCTCTCTTACCTGAGTGAGAACAGTTGGATTCAGAACATAATTGTATGGAGCACTTGCAGGTCAAAATGTCAAACAGAGTATCAAGTGTGTGCAGAAATTCATTTTTCCTGGCCAAGTTTCTTTTACCAAGTGATGTTTCAACTGCTTTGTGCCATAATTTCGTTAGTTTTAGCTCAATAGTTCGACACTGATTAATCACAGGTGGTTTGAATAGTGCATTAGCTTTTGTCCATTGATGCAGAAGAGGGACTATCATGTCATTTATGAGTTCTTTATTTGTATAGTTCCTTCTGTCCTTTGCATTTTTTTCTCGAAGGAGTAACCCTAATCTTAGCATGTCTCTCACTGTTGGAAGTTCTGATACAGGAAGCTCCTTCCCTTTACCAACTAGCAGGCTCAAGTGGGTTGACAACTGACTTCTTGTCTTCAATTTTGACATCTTCACACTATCTGACAAATAGAAAAATATTTCAATGTTTCATAATTCAATTGTTGTTTCAAAAAATATCAATTTGTTTATCAAAAATGCTGTAACAGAAATAACATAATACTTTCTTAGACATAATGTTTTATACAATGATATAAGTAACTGCGACAATCAATATGCCCTACTTACAATAATTAAAATGTAGAATTCGTCTGGTAGAGTAGGTGCAAGTGCAATGAGAGCAAACCACCGTCTATGATATCTAGAAGGAGAGTGAGCCGGGCGCCTTATCCTCACGCTTGGTACAAGTCAAAACAAGAATTAAACTGTCCCACACGGAGAGCCTGTTCATGTTCATGTTCTGACATGTATATTGTACACAAGCTATAGAACCATAAAATACTCCATAATCCATATGCTTACATGAGATTAGTTAATATCAAGTGAATAATTCTAATCAAGTCTCATTAATTTGTTGAAATACTGATATTTGAAACTTTAAGGTATAATTGATGTAGGTGAGGGTTATTTCAATTCATTTTTGCTTGCTAATCTCAAGTTTAGACATAAAGAGGCACAATATTTTGACTACCAAATTTGATTTTTAACATGTTGACAAAATTGACACACCCCTAGTAGCTACGTCTTTAGATATTTGTTTCATACTCTCTGATTTTGATTCAATTTGTTCTTTTGGACCTTTTCTCACGTAATATCTGAATTGTAAAACAGTGTTAGATTGCATTATTATTACATATTGTTGTTGAGGAGGAGGTTGTCTTTATACCTCTTCGTCTGCAGCCAAAGCTAGACTACTACTAAAGAATTACCTGACATAAATTATAACTGTTGCCGGGTTTATCTTTCGATGTGTATTTTCCAGTCAGTCCTGTGTATACATTATGGTATATGTTAAAGTCAGGGGTGTCGACACATCAGACTGACAACATACTATAGATGCCCATCCTGCCACTACAGACACATCCACACTACCACTACAGACATCCACACTACCACTACAGACACCCACACTACCACTACAGACATCCACACTACCACTGCCAGACATCCACACTACCACTCACAGACATCCACACTACCACTACAGACATCCACCTACCACTACAGACATCCACTCTACCACTACAGACATCCACACTACCACTACAGACATCCACCCTGCCACTACAGACATCCACACTACCACTACAGACATCCACACTACCACTACAGACATCCACACTGCCACTACAGACATCCACACTACGACTACAGACATCCACACTACCACTACAGACATCCATACTACCACTACAGACATCCACACTACCACTACAGACATCCACACCACCACTACAGACATCCATCCTGCCACTACAGACATCCACACTACCACTACAGACATCCACACTGCCACTACAGACATCCACACTACCACTACAGACATCCAGACTACCACTACAGACATCCACACTGCCACTACAACCATCCATCCTGCCACTACAGACATCCACACTACCATTACAGACATCCATCCTGCCACTACAGACATCCACACTGCCACTACAAACATCAATCCTGCCACTACAGACATCCACACTACCACTACAGACATCCATCCTGCCACTACAGACATCCACACTACCACTACAGACATCCACACTGCTACTACAAACATCCATCCTGCCACTGCAGCCTCCCATCCTGCCACTACAGAAACACAAACATCATTGGAAACTCAACAACGTCAGTGAAATATTGAGTTGTTGTTACTGTCGTCAGAAAGTGGAAGTGTGTTCTGTATGGTGTATGTGATGGGACGCATCACACACACCGTACAAGCTGCCTCGTGTATCGTTGATTGTACTGTAAAAAAAAAAAGCTTGTTTATATAGGGTAGAGGTATCGTATGTGGGTGTGATAAAGCAGTCAAGTCTGTCTGTCTGGTTTCCATGTGTAATTGTGTGTTTTAGAGGAATAATATAATATAATTTAAGATGTATTTATTTGGTGTGAATATTGTCAAGTTCGAGTCTGAAGGTGGCTGATGTACACAATTATTCCGCATGTTGTTGTAGATTCTTGGCACCAACGATTATCTGTTGTTGAGAGATGCTTTCACAAATAAGTATATTTTCATTGTTTTCTCACTAATTTCTACACACACTCAGATCAGCCAAAGCCATTGAAAAGAGATGTTTATGTTGCAAACGAACATCTCAAAATGTGGACAGTCTTCATAACCTTAAGATATTGTGGAATAAATTGTTCCTTGCAGCTAAATTACGAGGTTTGTAAAGGTGTAGTTAGTTTGTAGAAGTCGTAAGGGATTGAAAATGTGTTGTCTGCACCGAGATGAGAGAGCCTGGGA
>NW_024718947.1:15000-19568 GCF_018991925.1 Homarus americanus | reverse complement strand
GAATCCCTCACCTAACCTAACCTCACCTAACCTAACCCTAACCTCACCTAACCTAACCTCACCTAACCCTAACCTAACCTCACCTAACCTAACCTAACCTAACCTCACCTAACCTCACCTAACCTCACCTCACCTCACCTAACCTAACCTAACCTAACCTCACCTAACCTAACCTCACCTAACCTCATCTCACCTAACCTCACCTAACCTAATCCTACAAGTGATTTCCTCTATGACTCTCGATGACTATATCTTGATGAGACAGTAATAAGAATCTCACCTGATCTTTCGCTGTGACATTCTTTGCTACATGCTGGGAGGCGGGACAAAGATTCTGCATAAACGGACGTAACACCACGCCCTCAACCACGCCCATAAGGAGGAGAGACAACTGAGCAGACTTCATCACGCCCGCTGGTGAAGAAGACTCACCTACGACTGACTCAGGTTAGGATTAGAATCTTTCATCCACCTTCACTAACACGAAAAAAAATTATGATAATATACTCAATCTATTTTATTTTATCACCATTTCTTAGAAGGAATGTGTAGTGTACACTTCTTCAGACTACATGATGATGTGCGTGTGATGTGTGTGTGATGTGCGTGTGATGTGTGTGTGATGTGCGTGTGATTTGTAGTCTCACGCGATGTCTTGTTGCAATACCGGTATCTCTTCGATCCTTGGCAATCATATACCAATAAACTCACGAATTCTTCATTTTAACGTCATTCTTCACGGTAGGTCGTGTGTGTGTGTGTGTGTGTGTGGTACAGGAGTTGAGGTATGCATACATATAGTGTTAATATACATGTATGATACAGGTATAAGTATGAATCAGTTTACCTGTGGGTGATGAGACTTCATACGTGGTGAGGGTAATTAACAGGTGTACTGTATGTGTGAGCTGGGAGGAGTAGCACTCATACGACTACCCAAGTGCTTATAGACAGCCCCCCATAGTGCTTATAGCCCCCATAGTCCTGATAGACCCCATAGTCCTAATAGACCCCATAGTCCTAATAGACCCCATAGTGCTTATAGCCCCCATAGTCCTAATAGACCCCTAGTCCTAATAGACCCCATAGTCCTAGACCCCATAGTCCTAATAGACCCCCCTAATAGTCCTAATAGACCCCATAATAGACCCCATAGTCCTAATAGACCCCAGTCCTAATAGACCCCCTAGTCCTAATAGACCCCATAGTCCTAATAGACCCCCTAGTCCTAATAGACCCCATAGTCCTAATAGACCCCATAGTCCTAATAGACCCCCTAGTCCTAATAGACCCCATAGTCCTAATAGACCCCCTAGTCTTAATAGACCCCATAGTCCTAATAGACCCCATAGTCCTAATAGACCCCATAGTCCTAATAGACCCCTAGTCCTACCCCATGGTCCTAATAGACCCCATAGTCCTAATAGACCCCATAGTCCTAATAGACCCCCTAGTCTGAATAGACCCCATAGTCCCCTAAATAGACCCCATAGTCCTAATAGAACCCCCTAGTCCTAATAGACCCCATAGTCCTAATAGACCCCTGAACCGAATATTCACCAATACTTTCGAGTGGTGTAAAATACTGTCCATTAATATTACTAGGCAGGATGGGATGAATTTACTACTGTGGGTGAACTCCTGACACGCTGGCGCTGTGTTTTGAAACCCTGGCGACTCAGACAATCTATATATTTTTTTTGGTCTCGTTATCATTTCTGTGTCTGTTTATTTCGTTAACTGTCTGTTTTTGTTGTTGTCTGTCTATCTGTTATCTGTCTGCTTGTGTGATAAAAATTCTTAAGGGAAGTGATATGATGGATTTAAATATCTCGTGTTGTATCTCAGTTGGTGAGAGACACTTGGGCTTCACCACACAGGTTAATGTATCAGGTGGAGAGGCAGGTATCTCACCTTTATACTCTTGTGGTGAATTTATATACCTGTCTTGGTCGGTCTTTTAAATCAGGTAGATTTTTTTTATACGTTCAATAGTTAGAAATACGTGTGTGTGTGTGTGTGTGTGTGTGTGTGTGTGTGTGTGTGTGTGTTTGTGTAATAATAGTAATAATAATAATAATAATAATAATAATAATAATAATAATAATAATTGACGGTTTATTGAAAAAGTTCTGCAGCCCGAAGGCTGAAAATATACATTGGACATAAATGACTTATTACATACATTGGTGGTTTAACAAAAGCCTTCATTATAGAAAGGTAAAGGAACATACAGTGAACATACAGATTAATGTAGGTGTTGAACAGCAAAAACGTAGTGTAGTAACTCCCTCCCAGATGGTGTTAGGAGGGACCTCACGTGGTGTAGTAGTTCCCTCACAGATGGTGTTATAGGGCCTCACGTGTATAGTAATTCCCTCACAGATGGTGTTATGAGGGGCCTCACGTGGTGTAGTAATTCCCTCACAGATGGTGTTATGAGGGGCCTCACGTGGTGTAGTAATTCCCTCAGATGGTGTTATGAGGCCTCACGTGGTGTAGTAATTCCCTCACAGATGGTGTTATGAGGGGCCTCACATGGTGTAGTAATTCCCTCACAGATGGTGTTATGAGGGGCCTCACGTGGTGTAGTAATTCCCTCACAGATGGTGTTATGAGGGGCCTCACGTGGTGTAGTAATTCCCTCACAGATGGTGTTATGAGGGGCCTCACGTGGTGTAGTAATTCCTCACAGATGGTGTTATGAGGGGCCTCACGTGGTGTAGTAATTCCCTCACAGATGGTGTTATGAGGGCCTCACGTGGTAGTAATTCCCTCACAGAGGGTGTTATGTGTGGTGTAATAATTCCCTCACAGATGGTGTTATGAGGGGCCTCACGTGGTGTAGTAATTCCCTCACAGATGGTGTTATGAGGGCCTCACGTGGTGTATTATTCCACAGATGGTGTTATGAGGGGCCTCACGTGGTGTAGTAATTCCCTCACAGATGTTGTTATGAGGGGCCTCACGTGGTGTAGTAACTCCTTCACATATGGTGTTATGAGGGGCCTCACTTGGTGTAGTAATTCCCTCACAGATGGTGTTATGAGGGGCCTCACGTGGTGTAGTAATTCCCTCACAGATGGTGTTATGAGGGGCCTCACGTGGTGTAGTAACTCCTTCACATATGGTGTTATGAGGGGCCTCACTTAGTGTAGTAATTCCCTCACAGATGGTGTTATATGAGTGAGGTGTGGTTCCAGGCCTTCCTATCGTAGACTGTGTGAAGGTCAACTTGGGTACCACTGTTTCTGTTGAGTTGTTCTCACTGACTTAAGCACTGTTCACCACTGTTCACCTCTGTTTAACACTGGTTCAATTCCTTTCCTAAATGAAATAGTAACTTCTGGCGAGAACTTGTTGATATTCCGGTGGGGAGGAGGGTTCAGGGGAGGGGGTTGGTATGGGCCAACTTAACAGTTGACCTGGCTGCTCCGAGAGGAGTGCCAGGTACGTCTTTACCCTTCCGTGGTCAAGGATGTGTGTGTGTGTGTGTGTGTGTGTGTGTGTGTGTGTGCGTGCGCGCTAGGATCACATACCTGGGCCACACAACCACACCAGTTTGTCTTCCACTCCCCCAAAATAATAATTAATAATAAAATAATCTTTATATAGGAAAAACAAACATTCTCAGAAACAAAAAAAACTATTTTATTACCATTCTGAAGTAATGATCACTAAACTACAATACATTACAATACATTCATACATCTTGATCAAATACACCAATAAATTGTATACAATACGCACTTCGGGTGAAAAATATAAGTAAATAATATTGAAATTTAGTGAGAACAAATAATTTGGTTAAGTTTAATAAATTATACTAAAATAATTATTGACAGCAAATATAAACATTAGCTGATTTTAGTAAATTATAGAAAATAGATCAATAACTTACACTGAATAATACATTAATTAATTTCTAGATACTTTACTACACTCTACTTAAACCACACTTACGAGGTTTATATAAGTATACTGGCCATTTTAGTGTTTTATCTGTTTAACACCCCAAAAATATCATAGGGGTAATTAGAATTTTTTTGAATCGGGTTTTTGGAAGTAGTGAATAATTTCAGTTCAGATTTTGAGTGTAAGGAAGGGTAATTTATTGAGTCAGGGTCGTTAAGTGAAGGTCGTTTAGTAAGGAAGGGTCGTTAAGTAAGTCAGGGTATTTTAGTAAGGAAGGGTCGTTTAGTAAGTCAGGTTAAGTAAGTGAGGGTCGTTAAGTAGGTTCTGGTCGTTAAATCAGGGTCGTTTAGTAAGTTAGGGTCGTTTAGTAAGTCAGGGTCGTTGAGCAAGTCAAGTCGTTAAGTAGGTCCTGGTCGTTAAGTTAAGGTCATATCGTACAGCAAGTAGGTTAGATCAGGTTATCATTATCTCAGGTTAAGTTAGATTATATAAAGCTATCTTAGGTTAGGTCAAACGAGCTTAGGTTAGGTCAATTATGTGGTACGTCTGCCAGTGTAATTGTCAAGCAGTATTTAGCATACGCCTGGCAGCTCCTCACCGACCGCCCGTACTGCGCTGCCAGCTGCAGATCTCGTACGGCGGCTGCGAGTTCC
>NW_024718947.1:0-10000 GCF_018991925.1 Homarus americanus | reverse complement strand
CATATGTCACAGTATTAAACATAAGTTGGTAATTGGGAGAGTGACCTACCTGTTGTGATGGTCTAATTATGTGGTGATAATGATGTAAACAATGAGGCCAGGGACGACAGGTGTGTGTCTGAGAGAGAGAGAGAGAGAGAGAGAGAGAGAGAACGACACACAACACGTGGGTACTAACCAGGTATGACTATAAATACACCTGTAATAACCACTAACCAGGTGTTGTCAATAGTGAGGGCCGTCTGCACCCTTAGGGATGAGTGATGGGAGGAAGGAAGAGAGGTAAAGGCGGAAGGGAGAAGGAGGAAGGGGGATCAACAAGGAGGAATGGAGGGGCGTGTCGGAGGGAGAAAAGAAAAGGTAGGGGAAAGAGACGGAGGATGAGAGAAAAGGGGAGAGGAGAAGACGAGAGGGAAGGAAGGGGTAATGAAGGAAGGAGGGAGGAAGCGAGAGGGTGATGTAGAAGGAGGAAGGGAAGGAAAGAAAGGAAGGAAGGACAGGAGGGAGTAATAAGGAGGAAGGGAGGACAGGGAGGAGTAATAAAGAGGTAGTTGGTAGGGAGTGTATGTGTGTCACTAGACTGAGAACAACTACCCCCACCAGTCTCCACCACCACCACCTCCAGTACTACCACCACCACTACTACCACCATTACTACCACCATTACTACCACCACTACTACCACCATTACTACCACCACCACCTCCTTCACTACTACCACCACCACCACCAGTACTACCACCACTACTACCACCATTACTACCACCACCACCTCCTGCGCTACCACTACCACCACCATTACTACCACCAATTACTACCACCATTACTACCACCACCTCAATCTCCCTTCACTACACACTTCACCACCACCACTACCAGTACTACCACCACTAATACCTCACCATTACTACCACCACCACCTCCTGCGCTACCACCACCACCACCAGTCTCCACCACCACCCAGTACTACCACCACCACACTAATACCACCATTATCACCACCATTACTACCACCACCACCTTCTTCACTACCACCACCTCCTTCCACTACTACCACACCACCACCACCAGTACTACCAATCACTACTACACACCATTACTACCACCACCACCTCCTGGCGTACCACTACTAATACCACCGTCCCACCACCACCTCCAAGTACCACACACCACCACACTACTCACACCACTACCACCACCATCACCTTCACTACCACCACCACCACCAGCACACCACCACTACTACCACCACCACCACCACCACCACCACCTCCTGCCACCACTACCACCACTGACTCCACCACCACAGTACTACCACCCACCACCACCTCACCACCTCACTCACCACCACCACCACCACCACCACCACCACCACCACCTCCCCTGCGCCACTACACCACCACCAGTCTCCACCACCACCTCCAGCACTACCACCACCACTACTACCACCACTACTACCACCACATTACCACCACCACCTCTTCACTACTACCACCACCACCACCAGTACTACCACCACTACTACCACCATTACTACCACCACCACCACCTCCGCTACCATTCCCACCACCAGTCTCCACCACCACCTCCTGCGCCACCACCACCACCAGTCTCCACCACCACCTCCTTCACTACATTTCACCACCACCACTACCAGTACTACCCACCATTACTACCACCTCCTCCTGCGCTACTACCACTACCACCACAGCCACCACCATCTTCACATTACTACCACCACCACCACCACTACTACCACCACTACTACCACTATTACTACCACCACCACCACTCCTACATTCACCACACCACCATTTCCTTCACGCGACGAAATCAGCATAAGACGTATAATTTGGTGAAACCCACTGAGATGCTGGCTTGTGTGCGTTGATTGACTCGTCCACCGTAAGTTAGCTTAGTATTGTCCTCCACGTCGCAAGTTTAAAAGATTAGCTTTGTGGGTTAGGGTTAGGTGGATTTAGATTTGGTTAGCTTAGGTTAGGTTAGGTAGGGCTAGGGAGCGATCCAAGCTGACGTAATGATAGTCAAGAACCAATTATGGGTTATGGGACCAATCAGCCCGCGTCATGCCCCCATACTCGTGGATCCGACAAATCATTGAAGGGCGATGGCTGACATTGCTACCAGACGATACAGTATCTGTCTATCTATCTATCTATCTATCTATATATCTAACTATCTAACATCTAACTATCTAACTATCTATCTATCTAACTATCTATCTATCTATCTAGCACGATAATCCCCCGCCAAATCCAAGCAAGTCGGAATTCGGTCATCAATCTGAGAAATTTCCCAGGTTTTTTCTACTAATAATATCACGCCTTAGACACCTCCTCAGTTACTCCAAGCAGAACTCAGTCGAATGTGAATTGTCTTTTAATAATCTCTGTACGTGAAAGTTAAGGTTATTTAGTATTTAACACAAGGAAAAATAAGTCTGTCTGTATGTCATATAAGTCCAAAATGAACGTGTGTTGTTAATTCGCAAAGGATGAGTTAATTGTGTCATATTGTTAACATCGGCAAGCAAGCAAGCAAGCAAGCAAGCACACACCTCGTTCATACAAATACTATTATATACTGTATATCTCATTAACCTCTACAACGACCAACACATTATTATCAACACTGCTTTATTATAAATTGATGTGTACCTGTAATGCCAGGTGCTGGAGAGTGTAATTATCTCCACACACACACACACACACACACACACACACGCACACACACACACATCAAGTCTCTCGTATAACGGATGTTCTCCATATTGCACCTAAAGACACTATAACCCACATCATTGTGTTATGGTGTGATGGTGGTGAGACGTGATGGTGGTGTGCCGTGATGGTGGTGGTGCCGTGATGGTGGTGGAGACGTGATGGTGGTGGTGCCGTGATGGTGGTGGTGCTGTGATGGTGGTGGAGGCGTGATGGTTGGAGACGTGATGGTGGTGGTGCCGTGATGGTGGTGGTGCCGTGATGGTGGTGGTGCCGTGATGGTGGTGGAGACGTGATGGTGGTGGTGCCGTGATGGTGGTGGAGACGATGGTGGTGGAAGCGATGGTAGGAGACGTGATGGTGGTGGTGCGAGGTGGTGGTGACGTGATGGTGGTGGTGCCGTGATGGTGGTGGAGACGTGATGGTGGTGGTGCCGTGATGGTGGTGGAGACGTGATGGTAGCCGTGATGGTGGTGGAGACGATGGTGGTGGTGCCGTGATGGTGGTGAAGCCGTGATGGTGGTGGAGACGTGATGGTGGTGGTGCCGTGATGGTGGTGGTGCCGTGATGGTGTGGTGCGTGATGGTGGAAGTGAATAGCGGTGGTTTGATATAGAAGCGATAGTACAGGTATAGATACAGGTACAGGTATAGGTTAATTACAGGTATAAGGAAAAGGTTAGTTACAGGTAGGTAGTTGTATGGTTAATTACAGGTATAGGTAA
Source organism: Homarus americanus (assembly GCF_018991925.1). Classification (NCBI taxonomy): domain Eukaryota; kingdom Metazoa; phylum Arthropoda; class Malacostraca; order Decapoda; family Nephropidae; genus Homarus; species Homarus americanus. The sequence goes on along the minus strand of NW_024718947.1, from coordinate 6,535 downwards.
AGGTTAGTTACAGGTATATGTAGTTACAGGTATGTAGTTACAGGGTAGTGTTAGTTATGTATAGGTACAGGTAAAAGGTTAGTTACAGGTATAAGTACAGGTGAAGCTAGTTACAGGTATAGGTAGTTAAGGTATAAGTTAATTACAGGTATAGGTGTTGTTATGTATAGATACAAGTGGTGATGTAGGTACAGTAATAGATTCAGGTGTAAGTACAGGTAGGCTACAATTTCGATACAGATATTACAAAAAGAATTACAATAACAAATAAACACAATTTAACAACAACAAACAATATATATCACTGTGTCACATCAACTTCAAACAACGACAACATACATACATACATACATACATACAATACATACATACATACCATTACTACGTTTACTTCTCTGTATTAATTCATCAATATTAATGCTGGATTATGGAGTGTTTTGTTAGTGGTGTTAAGTGTTAGCTCAGTGAGTTATAAGTTATTATTCAGAAGTATGTGCTTATATCGCCCTTAATACCTGCATCTATTACGAGTTGAAGATGGAAAAAGTTAATACGAACCATGAACTATTTTTTTAATATGTTTTAAAAGGAAGATCTAATTAATATTGCTCTGGAGAATAGACTCTGAAGTAGAGAGTAAATTATTTATAACTCCACTTTTAATATTTATGACAAAACAAGAAACTGTTCGTGAATATTTTGAGTTATTTTAACTTATTTATGACATTTGTTTATGTTGAAATTTGAGAGGAATTAATATTGCTGTACATAACACTTGAGGCTATAACATAATTTGACTGAAAGAGAATTGAGAGAGAGAGAGAGAGAGAGAGAGAGAGAGAGAGAGAGAGAGAGAGAGAGAGAGAGAGAGAGAGAGAGAGAGAGAGAGAGAGAGAGAGAGAGGTTAAGTTAGAAATGCATACTTCACATCATCTTCACTCTGACATCTTTTCTGGTATTTGTTAACGAGAGACGTGTCCTGTCTCTGCCTTGAGCGATATGTGACATAGATATGAAGGTGAGACAGAAAGAGAGAAAGAGAGAGAGAGACATGCAAGTGACATTATTGTGAGATATAAACATGAGTCATCGTTATTAAGACACGGTTGTAAATTTTATATTCAACAAAGTATGAGGAAATTTATTGTATGTTGAAGTTTATTTTTAATGACGATAATAAAATGAATCCAATTATTATTATTATTATTTTGACAATGATTAAAATTAAAACAAAATGTTTATCTCATGTTTTAAAATATCTATTGTTTATTTAAAGCAAAGTGAAAATATATATATTTCAGTTTCGGTGATATTTCAAACTGAGAAAATCCAATAAAATGTTTCCAGGAATTAATATTAATCGATTAGTTCCATAAACATAAGATATATATAAAACAAATAAAACTTACGACGGTGAAATCTAAGTAATGTTGCGTTAGAGTGTTGATGGGGGTGATGGTGATAGGGTGGTTAGGGATGATGGTGATAATGGTGGTGGGTGGAGATGATGGTGATGATGGTGGTGGGTGGAGATGAGGGTGATAATGGTGGTGGGTGGAGATGATGGTGATAATGGTGGTGGTGGAGATGATGGTGATAATAGTGGGTGGAGATGATGGTGATAATGGTGGTGTGTGGAGATGATGGTGATAATGGTGTGGTGGAGATGAGGGTGATGATGGTGGTGGGTGGGGATGATGGTGATAATGGTGGTGGGTGGAGATGAGGGATGATGATGGTGGGTGATGATGGTGATAATGGTGGTGGTGGAGATGATGGTGATGATGGTGGTGGGTGAGATGATGGTGATGATGGTAGGTGTAGATGATGGTGATAATGGTGGGTATGATGGTGATAATGGTGGTGGGTGGAGATGATGGTGATAATGGTGGTGGGTGGAGATGATGGTGATAATGGTGGTGGGTGAGATGAGGGGATAATGGTGGTGGGTGTAGATGATGGTGATAATGGTGGTGGTGGAGATGATGGTGATAATGGTGGTGGGTGGAGATGAGGGTGATAATGGTGGTGTGGGTGGAGATGATGGTGATAATGGTGGTGGGTGGAGATGATGGTGATAATGGTGGGTGGAGATGATGGATAATGGTGGTGGGTGGAGATGAGGGTGATAATGGTGGTGGGGAGATGATGGTGGTGATAGTGGTGGGTGGAGATGAGGGTGATAATGGTGGTGGGTGGAGATGATGGTGAAATGGTAGGGTGGAGATGAGGGGTGATAATGGTGGTGGGTGGAGATGATGGGATAATGGTGGTGGGTGGAGATGATGGTGATAATGGTGGGTGGAGATGATGGTGGTGATAGTGGTGGGTGGAGATGAGGGTGATAATGGTGGTGAGGATGATGGTGATAATGGTGGGTGGAGATGAGGGTGATAATGGTGGTGGGTGGAGATGATGGTGATGATGGTGGGTGGAGATGGAGGGTGATAATGGTGGTGGGTGGAGATGATGATGGTGATAATGGTGGTGGGTGGAGATGATGGTGGTGATAGTGGTGGGTGGAGATGATGGTGATAATGGTGGTGGGTGGAGATGAGGTGATAATGGTGGTGGGTGGAGATGAGGGGGATAATGGTGGGGGTGGAGATGAGGGTGATACGGTGGGTGGAGATGATGATGGTGATAATGGTGGTGGGTGGAATGGGGGTGGTGATAGTGGTGGGTGGAATGATAGTGATAATGGTGGTGGGTGGAATGATGGTGATAATGGTGGTGGGTGGAGATGATGGTGATAATGGTGGTGGGTGGAGATGATGGTGATAATTGTGGTGATAGTGGTGGTGGAGGATCGTCAGGGGGGGGGGTACAGTATTTATCCTCAAGGCGTCATGACTCACCAATTCTATCTTATTATTATCATCTTCTGCATCATCCACCTTTTATCTGTCTACCGTAAACACATAACATCTTTACTGACTCCTGCCTCTCTCCCTTCTCTCTCTCTCTCTCTCTCTCTCAGAAATTCCTTTTATCTTTCAAAGTAAGAACAAATTTGTCTGATTCACTTTATTAATATCTAAGTAATACTACAACCAACACATGCAAATTAGTGTACCTGAATTTAGATCTAATTATTTACCTGTAATATTTCTGAATTATGTTGACGGTGTATTCCCCTCTTATCCTTTCCTCCCTCACCCACAGTACCTCTCTTCCTTCCCTCACCTACTTCTCTTCCTTCCCTCATCTTCTTCTACCAACGATAACCACAACACAGGAGAGATAACCTCTTCAGGATGATCCCGCCCTCCCTCAACCCCCTGGCGTGTTATTCTACTGAAGGAAATCTGCTCTCACATTCTGTTTTCTTCCTACCTCCTCCTCATCCTCTTGCCCTCGTCGTGCTTGGGTTACTTAACAGTACATCACCCGCCCGCCACCACCATAAGCTGCAAGGTGTTCTACTGGAAGAGGCGCTGTAGGAGGGGTAATGGTGACAGATGGCCCCCCCCCCCCCCCCCCCCCCCCCCCCCCCCCCCCCCCCCTCTCTCTCTCTGGTTACTATTCTGTACCATACCTGATTTTACCTGTGCATGAACCATAATCATACCTGTACATGTACGTACACCTGTATTAATGAGTAATATAACCTCTACATTTACCTATATACCATATGAACACCTGAACACCACATTTGAACACTTGGACATGTACCATAAATGAACTTGAACACTTGAACATATATAGTTATGAACACTTGAAAACTATACCTGAACAAATTTAAACCCTAAACACCATATGTGAACAAATTTGAACACTTGAACACCACATACGAGCAAGCAAGGATGAACACTATATGAACAAACTTGAACACCTGTATACCAAACCTAATCAAGCATAAACAACATAATTGAACAAGCTTTAAAAAATATAGAACACAATTTTAAACCCTCTCCTCCATCAAGAACACACATTGGAAGCTAAATGAACACTGATGAGATAATGAACACCACCTCTGTAAGAAACACAATTACTATGCGAGAAAAGAATTTCAACACAGCGTTCGTGGATTCACCTGGATACTAATGGTTATATAACTCAATATTTACTCAGGGGTAAAACAAAAATAATTCTTTTCATTTCGTTTAAAAAAAAACAACAAAAACACATCGGGTAGGATTTTTTTGGTTAATTATTCGTTTGTTTTGGTTTTGTATGGTAGAAGAGGAGATCTCCATAAGCCAGCCCATGCTAATGACATAACCAAATCAATGTTATGGGCAGGTATAGCCTCCATTTTCACCTACTTAGCCCTAAAGGGAGTATCCACGGCTGATTTTGAGAACAAGATTTAGTTATTTTGGGTTTTCTAGAACGCGGAATGATACACAGAGAGACGGATTGATCGTTCTTGCACATGACGTCAGCACCTAGTGACTCACCTTCCAGCTGAGTAGGTGTACAGAGAGGTGTTTCTTACAGTATCCAGAGCGTTGTGTCCCAGCACCGTGTCTGGCCTGGCTTATATAGTCTCTGCCTCTCCTCTGCCGCCTACTGCTGCTGCTACGTCACACACACACACACACACACACACACACACACACACACACACACACACACACACACACACACACACACACACACAAACAATATATACTCAGTATTCACTCACACCCAAACATGTACAAAAAACTACCAAGTTATATATACACCTAGATAAGAAAACATACATACATACATACACACATACAAACTGTACATACATACATACATACATACATACATACTGTACATACATACATACATACATTCATATCCACAAGCGTGTCACTTTATCTTTCTCTGTCTTTCCTTTCTCTCTCTCTCTCTCTCTCTCTCTCTCTCTCTCTCTCTCCTCTCTCTCTTATATCTAATAGGAAGTGTCTGTGTGTCGTATAAAAGTGTTTCTGTGCTGTGTCAATCATCTGTTTCTGGGCCGTTAACTTAGAGCCTCAGTTCCCCCCAAACCCTTCCACAGATCTCAAACATACAAACACACTCCAGTAACACATCTTTTCTCTACCCACATCCCTATAACTTTCTAGCACACTCCAATAACACACACTTTTACCACATCCCACAGCTCTAACACACTCATAACACACCTTTTCTCTACCACATCCCTACAGCTCTAACATTCCAAGTAACACATCTTTTCTCTCCCACATCCCTACAGCTCTCTTGTTCCAGTAACACATCTTTTCTCTACCACATCCCTACAGCTCACCAACACACTTCAAACACACACTTATACAATCCTCGGGTTAACCTACGAATTTATAAAGTATTTAGATAAGGTGAAATTCCTTCAGTGTCATCCAAGGTTTATATACATACCTGAGTTAATGTAATCCTAGGAACTAAATAATTTTTTGAGAATATAATCACTCCCTCCTTCCATACCTCTCCCCCTTTCTCCCCTCCCCTCCCTCCTAACCTTCCAAGATATGAGAGACTCTAGTGTAAGTTTGTCTCTGTACAATAATAACCTGTGTGTATATCTCACCATGAGAACTTCCATGAGATGCCATTTGAGTTTAAATACAGGGAGACTTGGAGGTGGTAAATGTTTATGATTTATCTGAATTTGGGATGATAATATGTATGATTCTCTTTGGCATGGAGTGTTGTATAATCATCAGGTTATTGTATAAATATAAGGTGGGTTTTTGTTGTTATTTATCTATGTTACTGTCCATACACAAACACACACATGGCATGTTTGGCCCACGTTCATGTTGTATTATCATCATAACTTAATTATATTTTATAAAGTCATTCAGGTTGTTGATTGATTTTTTTTATATATATTTTGTTCTATACGACGGTAGGTGACATAATTCCTTCCTGGTGTGATATACCCAAGACATCCTCTACTGATGACCATGTTGGCGACGAGGAAGGAGAGTGGAAAGATGGGGAGAAGGAACAGGTGGAAAGAAGGAATAGGGATAAGGAGAGAGAAAGAGAGGTGATGGAAAGCAGGAAGGAGGATGGAAAGGAGGTGGGGGAGAAGGAAGGGTTGGAAGGACACATCTTTCTTTGTCACCTAAACACCTGACTCTCAATCCCTCACTACTAACACCTAATCCCCTTTCCAACCCTAACACATCTCCACCCAACATTCACTGACCCTAACAGCTCACTAACCTAACACCTGACTCTCACACTAACCCCAACACAACCCTAACACACAACCTAACACCTAACCCTCACCTGACCCCTAACACCAGCACTCGCACCTAACCTCACTACTAACTCTCACACCTAACCCCAACACCAGCTCTCACACCTGACTCACACCTAACCCTCACCTGACCTAACACTGACTCTACTATTTCTTACCTGACTCTCACTAACACAACACACAGCTCTCACACAGCTCTACTAACACTGTCTCTGCTCACACAACACAGCTCTCCCCCTACTCCTCCCCCTCACCCTAACACACAATACTAACCTAACACACATACCTAACACACACACAGCTCTCTACCTAACCTAACACCTGACTCTGCTCTTCTTCTTCTTCTAG
>NW_024718946.1:0-15861 GCF_018991925.1 Homarus americanus | reverse complement strand
CGAGTATAACAAAGTCCCCTGATCGAGTATAACAAAGTACCCTGATCGGGTATAACAAGGGCCCTTGATCGAGTATAACAAAGGCCCCTCATCGAGTATAACAAAGTCCCATGGTCGAGTATAACAAAGTCCCCTCATCGAATATAACAAAGTCCCCTGATCGAGTATTTCAAAGTCCCTTGATCGAGGAGAACAAAGTCCCCTGATCGAGTATAACAAAGCCCCCTGAACGATTATAACAAAGGCCCCTGATCGAGTATAACAAAGTTTCCTGATCGAGTAAAACAAAGCCCCCTGATCGAGTATAACAAAGCCCCTTTGATCGAGTACAACAAAGTTCCTTGATCGAGTATATAAGAAAGGCCCCTGATCGAGTATAACAAAGTCCCCTGATCGAGTACAACAAAGCCCCTGATCGAGTAAAAACAAAGTCCCCTGATCGAGTATAAAGAACTCCCCTGATCGAGTATAACAAAATCTCCTCATCGAGTTTAACAAAGTCATCTAATCGAGAATAACAAAGGCCTTTGATCGAGTTTAACAAAGGCCCCTGTTCGAGTATAACAGAGGCCTCTAAAAGAGTATAACAAAGGCCACTGTTCGAATATAACAAAGTCCCCTGATCGAGTATAACAAAGTCCTCTGATCGAGTATAACAAAGTCCCCTGAACGATTATAACAAAGGCTCCTCATCGAGTATAACAAAGTTTCCTGATCGCGTAAAACAAAGCCCCCTGATCGAGTCCCCTAATCAAGTATAACAAAGTCCCCTGATTGAGTCTAACAAAGGCCCCTGATCGAGTTTAACAAAAGCCCCTGATCGAGTATAACAAAGTCCCCAGGTCGAGCATAACAAGGGCCCCTGATCGAATATAACAAAGGCCCCTGATCGAATATAACAAAGGCGCCTGAACGAGTATAAGAAAGTTCCCTGATCGAGCATAACAAAGCCCCTTCATCGAGTATAACAAAGTCCCCCTGATCGAGAATAACAAAGTCCCCTGATCGAGTATAACAAATCCCCCTGATTAAGTATAACAAAGGCCCCTCATCGAGTATAGGAAAGACCCCTGGTCGAGTATAACAAAGTCCCCTTGACGAGTATAACAAAGGCCCCTGATTTAGTATAACAAAGGCCCCTGATCGAGTATAACAAAGTCCCCTGATCGAGTATAACAAAGCCCCCTGATCGAGTAAAACAAAGTCCCATGATCGAGTATAACAAACTCCCCTGATCGAGTATAACAAAGTCTCCTCATCGAATATAACAAAGTCACCTGATCGAGTATAACAAAGTCCCCTGAACGATTATAACAAAGGCCCGTGATCGAGTATAACAAAGTTTCCTGATCGAATAAAACAAAGCCCCCTGATCGAGTATAACAAAGTCCCCTGATCGAGTATAACAAAGTCCGCTGATTGAGTATAACAAAGTTCCCTAATCGAGTAAAAGAAAGCCCCCTGATCGAGTAAAACAAAGTCCCCTGATCGAGTATAACAAAAAACCCTGATCGAGTATAACAAAGGCCTTTGATCGAGAATAACAAAGTCCCCTGATCGAGTATTACAGAGTTCCCGGATCGAGTATAACACAGTCCCCTCATCGAGTATAACAAAGGCCCCTGATCGAGTATAACAAAGCCCCATGATCCAGTATAACAAAGTCCCCTTATCAAATATAACAAAGTCCCTTGATCGAGTATAACAAAGCCCCCTGTTGGGGTATAACAAATTCCCCTGATCGAGAATAACAAATTCCCCTGATCGAATATAACAAAGGCGCCTGAACGAGTATAACAAAGGCTCCTGATCGAGTATAACAAAGTTCCCTGATCGAGTATAACAAAGCCCCCTGATCGCGTAAAACAAAGTCCCCTGAGCGAGTATAACAAACTCCCCTCATCGAGAATAACAAAGTCTCCTCATCGAGTTTAACAAAGTCCTCAAATCGAAAATAACAAAGGCCTTTGATTGAGTTTAACAAAGGCCCCTGTTCGAATATAACAAAGGCCTCTAAAAGAGTATAACAAAGGCCACTGATCGAGTATAACAAAGTCCCCTGATCGAGTATTACAGTCACCTAATCGAGTATAACAGAGTCCCCTTATAGAATATAACAAAGTCCCATGATCGAGTATAACAAAGTCCCCTGATCGAGTATAACAAAGTCCCCTGATCGAGAATAACAAAGTCCCCTGAACGATTATAACAAAGGCTCCTCATCGAGTATAACAAAGTTTCCTAATCGAGTAAAACAAAGCCCCCTGATCGAGTATATCAAAGTCCCCTGATCAAGTATAACAAAGTCCCCTGATTCAGTATAACAAAGGCCCCTGATCGAGTTTAACAAAAGCCCCTGATCGAGTATAACAAAGTCCCCAGGTCGAGTATAACAAAGGCCCCTGATCGAATATAACAAAGGCCCCTCATCGAATATAACAAAGGCGCCTGAACGAGTATAACAAAGTTCCCTGATCGAGTATAACATAGCCCCTTGATCGAGTATAACAAAGTCCCCTGATCGAGAATAACAAAGCCCTCGATCGAGTATAAGAAAGCCCCTGATCAAGTATAAAAGGCCCCTCATCGAGTATAACAAAGGCCCCTGATCGAGTATAACAAAGTCCCCTGATCGAGTATAAAGAACTCCCCTGATCGAGTATAACAATGTTTCTTCATCGAGTTTAACAAAGTCCTCTAATCGAGAATAACAAAGTCCCCTGATCGAGGAGAACAAAGTCCCCTGATCGAGTATAACAAAGTCCCCCGAACAATTATAACAAAGGCCCCTGATCGAGGAGAACAAAGTTTCCTGATCGAGTATAACAAAGACCCCTGGTCGAGTATAATAAAGTCCCCTGATCGAGTATAACAAAGGCCCCTGATTTAGTATAACAAAGGCCCCTGATCGAGTATAACAAGGTCCCCTGATCGTGTATAACAAAGCCCCCTGATCGAGTAAAACAAAGTCCCATGATCGAGTATAACAAACTCCCCTGATCGAGTATAACAAAGTCTCCTCATCGAATATAACAAAGTCCCCTGATCGAGTATAACAAAGTCCCCTGAACGATTATAACAAAGTCCCCTGATAGAGTATAACAAAGTCTCCTCATCGAGTTTAACAAAGTCCTCTAATCGAGAATAACAAAGGCCATTGATCGAGTTTAACAAAGGCCCCTGTTCGAGTATAACAAAGGCCTCAAAAAAGTATAACAAAGGCCACTGATCGAGTATAACAAAGTCCCCTAATCGAGTATTACAGAGTCCCTTGATCGAGTATAACAGAGTCCCCTCATCGAGTATAACAAAGGCCCCTCATCGAGTATAACAAAGTCCCATGATCCAGTATAACAAAGTCCCCTTATCGAATATAACAAAGTCCCTTGATCGAGTATAACAAAGGCCCCAGATCGAGTATAACAAAGTCCCCTGATCGAGTATTACAGAGTCCCCTGATTGAGTATAACAAAGTACCCTCATCGAGTATAACAAAGTCCCCTGATCGGGTATAACAAGGGCCCCTGATCGAGTATAACAAAGGCTCCTCATCGAGTATAACAAAGTCCCATGGTCGAATATAACAAAGTCCCCTCATCGAATATAACAAAGTCTCCTGATCGAGTATTACAAAGTCCCCTGATCGAGTATAACAAAGCCCCCTGATCGAGTATAACAAAGGCCCCTGATCGAGTATAAAGAACTCCCCTGATCGAGTATAACAAAGTCTCCTCATCGAGTTTAACAAAGTCCTATAATCGAGAATAACAAAGGCCGTTGTACGAATTTAACAAAGGCCCCTTTTCGAGTATAACAAAGGCCTCCAAAAGAGTATAACAAAGTCCCCTGATCGAGTATTATAGAGTCCCTTGATCGAGTATAACAAAGCACCGGATTTAGTATAATAAAGGCCCCTGATCGAGTATAACAAAGTCCCTGATCGAGTATAACAAAGCCCCTGATCGAGGAAACAAAGTCCCATGATTGAGTATAATCAGAAACTCCCCTGATCGAGTATAACAAAAGTCTCTCATCGAATATAACAAAGTCCCCTGATCGAGTATAACAAAGTCCCCTGAACGATTATAACAAAGTCCCCTGATCGAGTATAACAAAGTCTCCTCATCGAGTTTAACAAAGTCCTCTAATCGAGAATAACAAAGGCCATTGATCGAGTTTAACAACGGCCCCTGTTCGAGTATAACAAAGGCCTCAAAAAAGTATAACAAAGGCCACTGATCGAGTATAACAAAGTCCCCTGATCGAGTATTACAGAGTCCCTTGATCGAGTATAACAGAGTCCCCTCATCGAGTATAACAAAGGCCCCTCATCGAGTATAACAAAGTCCCATGATTTAGTATAACAAAGTCCCCTTATCGAATATAACAAAGTCCCCTGATCGAGTATAACAAAGGCCCCTGATCGAGTATAACAAAGGCCCCTGATCGAGTATAACAAAGTCCCCTGATCGAGTATTACAGAGTCCCCTGATGGAGTATAACAAAGTCCCCTGATCGAGTATAACAAAGTCCCCTAATCAGGAATAACAAGGGCCCCTGATCGAGTATAACAACGGCCCCTCATTGAGTATAACAAAGTCCCATGGTCGAGTATAACAAAGTCCCCTCATCGAATATAACAAAATCCCATGATCGAGCATTACAAAGTCCCCTGATCGAGGAGAACAAAGTCCCCTGATCGAGTGTATCAAAGTCCCCTGCACGATTATAACAAAGGCTACTGACCGAGTATAACAAAGTTTCCTGATCGAGTAAAACAAAGTCCCCTGATTGAGTATAACAAAGGCCCCTGATCGAGTTTAACAAAGGCCCCTGATCGAGTATAACAAAGTCCCCTGATCGAGTATTACAGAGTCGCTTGATCGAGTATAACAGAGTCCCCTCACGATTATAACAAAGGCTACTAATCGAGTATAACAACGTTTCCTGATTGAGTAAAACAAAGCCCCCTAATTGAGTATAACAAAGGCCCCTGATCGAGTATAAAAAACTCCCCTGATCGAGTATAACAAAGTCTCCTCATCGAGTTTAACAAAGTCCTCTAATCGACAATAACAAAGGCCTTTGATCGAGTTTAACAAAGGCCCCTGTTCCAGTATAACAAAGGCCTCTAAAGGAGTATAACAAAGGCTACTGTTCGAGTATAAGAAAGTCCCCTGATCGAGTATTACAGAGTCCCCTGATCGGGTATAACAGAGTCCCCTCATCGAGTATAACAAAGGCCCCTCATCGAGTATAACAAAGTCCCATGATCCAGTATAACAAAGTCCCCTTATCGAATATAACAAAGTCCCCTGATCGAGTATAACAAAGGCCCCTGATCAAGTATAACAAAGTCCCCTGATCGAGTATTAAAGAGTCCCCTGATCGAGTATAACAAAGTCCCCTGATCGAGTATAACAAAGGCCCCTCATCGGGTATAACAAGGGCCCCTCATCGAGTATAACAAAATCCCATGGTCGAGTATAGCAAAGTCCCCTCATCGAATATAACAAAGTCCCATGATCGAGTATTACAAAGTCCCCTGATCGAGTAAAACAAAGTCCCCTGATTGAGTATAACAAAGGCCCTGATCGAGTTTTAATAAAAATTAACGGAAAGTATAACAAAATCCTTGATGGAGTATAACAAAGTCCCTCATCGAATATAACAAAGTCCCCTGATCGAGTATAACAAAGTCCCCTGATCGAGTATTACAGAGTCCCCTGATCGAGTATAACAGAGTCCCCTCATCGAGTATAACAAAGGCCCCTCAACGAGTATAACAAAGTCCCATGATCGAGTATAACAAAGTCCCCTCATCGAATATACCAAAGTCCCCTGATCGAGTATAAAAAAGTCCCCTGATCGAGTATAACAACGTCCCCTGAACGATTATAACAAAGGCCCCTCATCGAGTATAACAAAGTTTCCTGATCGAGTAAAACAAAGCCTCCTGATCGAGTATAACAAAGTCCCCTGATCGAGTATAACGAAATCCCCTGGTCGAGTATAACAAAGGCACCTGATCGAGTATAACAAAGACCCCTGGTCGAGTATAACAAAGTCCCCTCATCGAGTATAACAAAGCCCCTCATAGAGTATAACAAAGTTTCCTGATCGAGTAAAACAAAGCCCCCTGATCGAGTATAACAAAGTCCCCCTGATCGAGAATAATAAAGTCCCCTCATCAAGTATAACAAAGGCCCCTAATCGAGTATAACAAAGTTCGTCAAGTATATAACAAAGACCCCTTAATCGAGTACAACAAAGGCCCCTTGATCGAGTATATAACAAAGTCCTCATCGAGTATAACAATGTTCCCTTGATCGAGTATAACAAACTCCCCGGATCGAGTGTACAAAAATCTCATCGAAGCTTAACAAAGTCTCAGATCGAGAATAACAAAGGCCTTTGATCGAGTATAACAAAGTCCCCTTGACGAGTATAACAAAGTCCCTGATCGAGTATAACAAAGTTCCCTGATCGAGTATAACAAATTCTCGATCGAGTATAACAAAGTCCCTGAACGATATAACAAAGGCCCTCATCGAGTATAAGTAACAAAAGTTTCCTGAACGAGTAAACAAAGCCCCTGATCGAGTATAACAAAGTCCCCTGATCGAGTATAACAAAGTCCCCTGATTGAGGATAACAAAGGCCCCAGATCGAGTTTAACAAAAGCCCGTGATCGAGTATAACAAAGTCCCATGGTCGAGTATAACAAAGTCCCCTCATTGAATATAACAAAGGCCCCTGATCGAGTATCACAAAGTTTCCTGATCGAGTAAAACCAAGCTCCCTAATAGAGTATAACAAAGTCCCCTGATCGAGTATAACAAAGTCCCCTGATTGAGTATAACAAACGCCCCAGATTGAGTTTAACAAAGGCCCCTGATCGAGTATAACAAAGTCCCCTGGTCGAGTATAACGAAGGCCCCTCATCGAATATAACAAAGGCGACTGAGCGAGTATAACAAAGGCCCCTCATCGAGTATAACAAAGTTCCCTGATCGAGTATAACAAAGCCCCCTCATCGAGTATAACAAAGTCCCCATGATCGAGAATAACAATGTCCCCTGATCGTGTATAACAAAGCCCCCTCATCAAGTATAACAAAGGCCCCTGATCGAGTATAACAAAGACCCCTGGTCGAGTATAACAAAGTCCCCTAATCGTGTATAACAAAGGCCCCTGATCGAGTATAACAAAGGCCCCTGATCGAGTATAACAAAGGCCCCTGATCGAGTATAACAAAGTCCCCTGATCGAGTATAACAAAGCCCCCTGATCGAGTAAAACAAAGTCCCCTGATCGAGTATAACAACCTCCTCTGATCGAGTATAACAAAGACTCCTCATCGAGTTTAACAAAGTCCTCAAATCGAGAAAAACAAAGGCCTTTGATCGAGTTTAACAAAGGACCCTGTTCGACTATAACAAAGGGCTCTAAAAGAGTATAACAAAGGCCACTGATCGAGTATAACAAAGCCCCCTCATCAAGTATAACAAAGGCCCCTGATCGAGTATAACAAAGACCCCTGGTCGAGTATAACAAAGTCCCCTCATCGAGTATAACAAAGCCCCCTCATAGAGTATAACAAAGTTTCCTGATCGAGTAAAACAAAGCCCCCTGATCGAGTATAACAAAGTCTCCTGATCTCTATCGAGCGCCATCTCTGACGAGCAGCAAAACCTGTGTCGAGTATAAACAAAAACCTGATCGAATATACAAAGGCGCCTGAACGAGTATAAACAGGCTATTCTGATTGAGAGCAACAAAGTTCCCTGATCGAGTAGAACAGTTCCCCTGATCGAGTATATAACAAAGTCCTCATCGAGAATAACAAAGTCCCCTGATCGAGTAACAAAGCAAATCATCAAGTATAACAAAGGCCCCTGATCGAGTATAACAAAGACCCCTGGTCGAGTATAACAAAAGTCCTCAATTTGAGCAATGAAGGCCCCGGACTATAAAAAAGGCCCCTGATCGAGTATAGCAAAGTCCCCTGATCGAGTATAACAAAGCCCCCTGATCGAGTAAAACAATGTCCCCTGATCGAGTATAACAAACTCCCCTGATCGAGTATAAAAAAGTCTCCTCATCGAGTTTAACAAAGTCCTCAAATCGAGAATAACAAAGGCCATTGATCGAGTTTAACAAAGTCCCCTGATCGAGTATAACAAAGTCCCCTGATCGAGTATAACAAAGTCCCCTAATCGAGTATAACAAAGTCTCCTGAACGATTATAACAAAGGCCCCTCATCGAGAATAACAAAGTTTCCTGATCGAGTAAAACAAAGCCCCCTGATCGAGTATAACAAAGTTCCCTGATCAAGTATAACAAAGTCCCCTGATTGAGTATAACAAAGGCTCCTGATCGAGTTTAACAAAAGCAACTGATCGAGTATAACAAAGTCCCCAGGTCGAATATAACAAAGGCGCCTGAACGAGTATAACAAAGGCCCCTGATCGAGTATAACAAAGTTCCCTGATCGAGTAAAACAAAGTCCCCTGATCGAGTATAACAAACTCCCCTTATCGAGTATAACAAAGTCTTTTCATCGAGTTTAACAAAGTCCAATAATCGAGAATAACATAGGCCCCTAATCGAGTATAACAAAGGCCCCTGATCGAGTATAACAAAGTCCCCTGATCGAGGAGAACAAAGTCCCCTGATCGAGTGTAACAAAGTCCCCTGCACGATTATAACAGAGGCTACTGATCGTGTATAACAAAGTTTCCTGATCGAGTAAAACAAAGCCCCCTGATCGAGTATAACAAAGTCCCCTGATCGAGTATAACAAAGCCCCCTGATGGGGTATAACAAAGTCCCCCTGATCGAGAATAACAAAGTCCCGACTGAGCAGTTCTGGACTAAGTATATAACAGCGTCTCATCGAGAAGACTCTGTGAGTATAACAAAATCCTTGATCGATATAACAAAGCCCTGATCGAGTTAAACAAAGTCCTCTGATCGAGTATAACAAAGTCCCCTGATCGAGTATAACAAAGGCCCTTGATCGAGTATAATAAAGTCTCCTGATCGAATATAAAAAAGTCCCCTGATCGAGTTAAACAAAGTACCCTCATCGAGTATAACAAAGTCACCTAATCGAGTATAACACAGTCCCCTGATCGGGTATATCAAAGCCCTCTCATCGTGTATAACAAAATCCCCCAAATCGAGTATAACAAAGTCCCCTCGTCGAATATAATAAAGGCCCCTCATCGAGTATAACAAAGTTTCTTGATCGAGTAAAAACAAAGCCTCCTGATCGAGGTACAATAAAGTCCCCTGATCGAATATAACGAAGTCCCCTGTCAGAGTATAACAAAGGCACCTGATCGAGTATAACAAAGACCCCTGGTCGAGTATAACAAAGTCCCCTCATCGAGTATAACAAAGCCCCTCATAGAGTATAACAAAGTTTCCTGATCGAGTAAAACAAAGCCCCCTGATCGAGTATAACAAAGTCCCCCTGATCGAGAATAATAAAGTCCCCTCATCAAGTATAACAAAGGCCCCTAATCGAGTATAACAAAGCTCCCTCGTCAAGTATAACAAAGACCCCTAATCGAGTACAACAAAGGCCCCTGATCGAGTATAACAAAGTCCCCTCATCGAGTATAACAATGTCCCCTGATCGAGTATAACAAACTCCCCGGATCGAGTGTAACAAAATCTCCTCATCGAGTTTAACAAAGTCCTCAGATCGAGAATAACAAAGGCCTTTGATCGAGTATAACAAAGTCCCCTGATCGAGTATAACAAAGTCCCCTGATCGAGTATAACAAAGTCCCCTGAACGATTATAACAAAGGCCCCTCATCGAGTATAACAAAGTTTCCTGAACGAGTAAAACAAAGCCCCCTGATCGAGTATAACAAAGTCCCCTGATCGAGTATAACAAAGTCCCCTGATTGAGGATAACAAAGGCCCCTGATCGAGTTTAACAAAAGCCCGTGATCGAGTATAACAAAGTCCCATGGTCGAGTATAACAAAGTCCCCTCATTGAATATAACAAAGGCCCCTGATCGAGTATCACAAAGTTTCCTGATCGAGTAAAACCAAGCTCCCTGATAGAGTATAACAAAGTCCCCTGATCGAGTATAACAAAGTCCCCTGATTGAGTATAACAAACGCCCCTGATTGAGTTTAACAAAGGCCCCTGATCGAGTTTAACAAAAGCCCGTGATCGAGTATAACAAAGTCCCATGGTCGAGTATAACAAAGTCCCCTCATTGAATATAACAAAGGCCCCTAATCGAGTATCACAAAGTTTCCTGATCGAGTAAAACCAAGCTCCCTAATAGAGTATAACAAAGTTCCCTGATCAAGTATAACAAAGTCCCCTGATTGAGTATAACAAAAGCTCCTGATCGAGTTTAACAAGAGCAACTGATCGAGTATAACAAAGTCCCCAGGTCGAGTATAACAAAGGCCACTGATCGAATATAACAAAGGCGCCTGAACGAGTATAACAAAGGCCCCTGATCGAGTATAACAAAGTTCCCTGATCGAGTATAACAAAGCCCCTTGATCGAGTATAACAAAGTTCCCTGATCGAGTATAACAAAGCCCCCTGATCGAGTAAAACAAAGTCCACTGATCGAGTATAACAAACTCCCCTTATCGAGTATAACAAAGTCTTTTCATCGAGTTTAACAAAGTCCAATAATCGAGAATAACATAGGCCCCTAATCGAGTATAACAAAGGCCCCTGATCGAGTATAACAAAGTCCCCTGATCGAGGAGAACAAAGTCCCCTGATCGAGTGTAACAAAGTCCCCTGCACGATTATAACAGAGGCTACTGATCGAGTATAACAAAGTTTCCTGATCGAGTAAAACAAAGCCCCTGATCGAGTATAACAAAGTCCCCTGATCGAGTATAACAAAGCCCCCTGATGGGGTATAACAAAGTCCCCCTGATCGAGAATAACAAAGTCCCCTGATCGAGTATAACAAAGCCCCCTGATCAAGTATAACAAAGGCCCCTGATCGAGTATAACAAAGTCCCCTGGCCAGAAATTTATAACAAGTCCCCTGATCGGTATAACAAGCCCCCTGATCGGTAAAACAAAGTCCCTGATCAGTATAACAAACTCCCCTGATCGAGTATAACAAAGTCTCCTCATCGAGTTTAACAAAGTCCAATAATCGAGAATAAGAAAGGCCCCTAATCGAGTATAACAAAGGCCCCTGATCGAGTATAACAAAGTCCCCTGATCGAGGAGAACAAAGTCCCCTGATCGAGTGTAGCAAAGTCCCCTGCACGATTATAACAGAGGCTACTGATCGAGTATAACAAAGTTTCCTGATCGAGTAAAACAAAGCCCCCTGATCGAGTATAACAAAGTCCCCTGATCGAGTATAACAAAGCCCCCTGATGGGGTATAACAAAGTCCCCCTGATCGAGAATAACAAAGTCCCCTGATCGAGTATCACAAAGCCCCCTGATCAAGTGTAACAAAGGCCCCTCATCGAGTATAAGAAAGACCCCTGGCAGAGTATAACAAAGTCCCCTGATCGAGTATAACAAAGTCCCCTGATCGAGTATAAATAACTCCCCTGATCGAGTATAACAAAGTCTCCTCATTTAGTTTAACAAAGTCCTCTAATCGAGAATAACAAAGGCCTTTGATTGAGTTTAACAAAGGCCCCTGTTCGATTATAACAAAGGCCTCAAAAAGAGTATAACAAAGGCCACTGGTCGAGTATAACAAAGTCCCCTAATCGAGTATTACAGAGTCCCTTGATCGAGTATAACAGAGTCCCCTCATCGAGTATAACAAAGGCCCCTCATCGAGTATAACAAAGTCCCATGATCCAGTATAACAAAGTCCCCTTATCGAAAATAACAAAGTCCCCTGATCGAGTATAACAAAGGCCCCTGATCGAGTATAACAAAGTCCACTGATCGAGTATTACAGAGTCCCCTCATCGAGTATAACAAAGTCCCCTGATCGAGTATAACAAAGTCCCCTGATCGGGTATAATAAGGGCCCCTGATCGAGTATAACAAAGGCCGCTCATCGAGTATAACAAAGTCCCACGGTCGAGTATAACAAAGTCCCCTCATCGAATTTAACAAAGTCCCCTGATCGAGTATTACAAAGTCCCCTGATCGAAGAGAACAAAGTCCCCTGATCGAGTGTAACAAAGTCCCCTGCACGATTATAACAAAGACTACTGATCGAGTATAACAAAGTTTCCTGATCGAGTAAAACAAAGCCCCCAGATCGAGTATAACAAAGTCCCCTGATCGAGTAAAACAAAGTCCCCTAATTGAGTATAACAAAGGCCCCTGATCGAGTTTAACAAAGGCCCCTGATCGAGTATAACAAAGGCCCCTGATCGAGTATAACAAAGTTCCCTGATCGAGTATAACAAAGCCCCTTGATCGAGTATAACAAAGTCCCCCTGATCGAGTTAAACAAAGCCCCCTGATTAAGTATAACAAAGGCCCCTGATCGAGATTAACAAAGGCCCCTGATCGAGTATAACAAAGACCCCTGGCCCAGTATAACAAAGTCCCATGATCGAGAATAACAAAGTCTCCTCATCGAGTTTAACAAAGTCATCTAATCGAGAATAACAAAGGCCTTTGATCGAGTTTAACAAAGGCCCCTGTTCGAGTATAACAAAGGCCTCTAAAAGAGTATAACAAAGGCCACTGATCGAGTGTAACAAAGTCCCATGATCCAGTATAAAAAGTCCCCTTATCGAATATAACAAAGGCCCCTGTTCGAGAATAACAAAGTCCCCTGATCGAGTATAACAAAGGCCCCTGATCTAGTATAACAAAGGCCCCTGATCGAGTATTACTGAGTCCCCTGATCGGGTATAACAAGGGCCCCTGATCGAGTATAACAAAGGCCCCTCATCGAGTATAACATAGTCCCATGGTCGTGTATAACAAAGTCCCCTCATCGAATATAACAAAGTCCATTGATCGAGTATAACAAAGTCCCCTGATCGAGGAGAACAAAGTCCCCTGATCGAGTGTAACAAAGTCCCCTGATCGAGGAGAACAAAGTCCCCTGATCGAGTGTAACAAAGTCCCCTGCACGATTATAACAAAGGCTACTGATCGAGTATAACAAAGTTTCCTGATCGAGTAAAACAAAGCCCCCTGATTGAGTATAACAAAGGCCCCTGATCGAGTATAAAGAACTCCCCTGATCGAGTATAACAAAGTCTCCTCATCGAGTTTAACAAAGTCCTCTAATCGAGAATAACAAAGGCGTTTGATCGAGTTTAACAAAGGCCCCTGTTCGAGTATAACAAAGGCCTCTAAAGGAGTATAACAAAGGCCACTGATCGAGTATAACAAAGTTCCCTGATCGAGTATAACAAAGCCCCTGATCGAGTATAACAAAGTCCTCCTGATCGAGTATAACAAAGTTCTGATTGAGTATAACAAAGGCCCTGGATCGAGTTTAACAAAGGCCCCTTGATTGAGTATAACAAAAGACCCCTGGCTGAGTATAACAAAAGCCCTGATCGAGAATAACAAAGTCTCATCGAGTTTAACAAAGTTCTCTAATCGAGAATAACAAAGGCCTTTGATCGAGTTTAACAAAGGCCCCTGTTCGAGTATAATAAAGGCCTCTAAAAGAGTATAACAAAAGCCACTGATCGAGTGTAACAAAGTCCCATGATCCAGTATAAAAAAGTCCCCTTATCGAATATAACAAAGTCCCCTGATCGAGTATAACAAAGGCCCCTCATCTAGTATAACAAAGTCCCCTGATCGAGTATTACTGAGTCCCCTGATCGATTATAACAAAGTCCCCCTGTTCGAGAATAACAAAGTCCACTGATCGAGTATAACAAAGCCCCCTCATCAAGTATAACAAAGGCCCCTGATCGAGTATAACAAAGCCCCCTCATCAAGTATAGCAGCGTCCTGATCGGTATAACAAAGACCCCTGGTCGAGTATAACAAAGTCCCCTAATCAGTATAACAAAGGCCTCTGATCGTGCATATAAAATAAAGGCCCTGATCGAGTATATAACAAAGACCCCTGATCGAGTATAACAAAGCCCCCTGATCGAGTAAAACAATGTCCCCTGATCGAGTATAACAAACTCCCCTGATCGAGTATAACAAAGACTCCTCATCGAGTTTAACAAAGTCCTCAAATCGAGAATAACAAAAGCCTTTGATCGAGTTTAACAAAGACCCCTGGTCAAGTATAACAAAGTCCCCTCATCGAGTATGACAGAGTCCCCTGAGCGAGTATAACAGAGTCCCCTCATCGAATATAACAAAGTCCCCTGATCGAGTATAACAAAGTAACCTGATCGAGTATAACAAAGTCCCCTGATCGAGTAAAACAAAGCCCCCTGATCCAGTATAACAAAGTCCCCTGTACGACTGAAACAAAGCCCCTGATCGAGTATAACAAAGTCCCCTGATCGAGTATAACAAAGTCCTCTGATTGAGTATAACAAAGGCCCCTCATCGAGTTTAACAAATGCCCCTGATCGAGTATAACAAAGTTCCCTGGTCGAGTATAACAAAGGCCCCTGATCGAATATAACAAAGGCGCCTGAACGAGTATAACAAAGGCCCCGGATTGAGTATAACAAAGTTCTCTGATCGAGTATAACAATGCCCGTTGATCGAGTATAACAAAGGCCCCTGATCGAGAATAACAAAGTCCCCCTGGTCGAGTATAATAAATGCCCAGATCGAATATATAACAGCGCCTGAACGAGTATAACAGGCCCTGATCGAGTATAACAAAGTTCCCTGATCGAGCTTTAACAAAGCCCCTGATCGAGTATAACAAAGTACCCCCACGAGAATAACAAATTCCCATGATCGAGCATAACAAAGCCCCTCATCAAGTATAACAAAGCGTCTCTGATCGAGTATATAACAAAGACCCCTGGTCGAGTATAACAAAGTTCTAATCGAGTATAACAAAGGCCCCTGATCGAGTATAAAAAGGCCCCTGATCGAGTATAACAAAGTCCCCTGATCGAGTAAAACAAAGCCCCCTGATCGAGTAAAACAAACTCCTCTGATCGAGTATAACAAAGCCCCCTGATAGAGTAAAACAATGTCCCCTGATCGAGTATGACAAAGCCCCCTGATGGGGTATAACAAAGTCCCCCTGATCGAGAATAACAAAGTCATCTGATCGAGTATAACAAAGCCCCCTGATCAAGTATAACAAAGGCCCCTGAATGAGTATAACAAAGACCCCTGGCCGAGTATAACAAAGTCCCCTGATCGAGTATAACAAAGGCCCCTGATCGAGTATATCAAAGTTTCCTGATCGAGTAAAACAAAGCTCCCTGAACGAGTATAACAAAGTCCCCTGATCGAGTATAACAAGGTGTCTGATTGAGTATAACAAAGGCCCCTAATCGAGTTTAACAAAGGCCCCTCATCGAGTATAACAAAGTCCCCTCATCGAGTATAACAAAGGCCCCTCATCGAATATAACAAAGGCCCCTGATTGAGTATAACAAAGTTTCCTGATCGAGTAAAATAAAGCTCCCTCATCGAGTATAACAAAGTCCCCTGATCGAGTATAACAAAGTCCCCTGATTGAGTATAACAAAGGCCCCTGATCGAGTTTAACAAAGGCCCCTGATCGAGTATAACAAAGTCCCCTGGTCGAGTATAACAAAGGCCCCTCATCGAATATAACAAAGGCGACTGAGCGAGTATAACAAAGGCCCCTGATCAAGTATAACAAAGTTCCCTGATCGAGTATAACAAAGCCCCAGAACGATTATAACAAAGTCCCCCTGTTCGAGAATAACAAAGTCCCCTGATCGAGTATAACAAAGCCCCCTCATCAAGTATAACAAAGGCCCCTGATCGAGTATAACAAAG
>NW_024718945.1:15000-30095 GCF_018991925.1 Homarus americanus | reverse complement strand
ATAGTAGCCACTTCGTTCAATTACGTATTACTATAATGGTGACCTAAATGTTGTAAAAAAGTTAGTAAAACAGTATGTATTATTACTGTTACAGAGGTCAAGTAGAGACCATTAGAGTCAAGTAGAGGATCATCATTAGAGGTCAAGTTGAGGTCATCATTAAAGGTCAAGTAGAGGATTATTAGAGGTCAAGTTGAGGTCATTATAAAGATCAAGTAGTCATTAAAGGTCAAGTTGAGTGTCATTATTAGAAGTCAAGTACAAGTCAATAAAGATCAAGAAAGAGGTCATTAGAGGTCAAGTAGAGGTCATCATTAGGGTCAAGTGAGAGTCATCATTAGAGTCAAGTAGACAGTCATCGTTAGAAAGGTCAAATAGGGTTATCATTAGAGGTCAAGTAGAGGGTCATCATTAGAGGTAATGTGGGGTCATCATTAGAGGTCAAGTAGAGTCATCATTAGGGGTCATGTAGAGGTCATCATTAGAGGTCAAGTAGAGGTCATCATTAGGGGTCAAGTAGAGGTCATCATGAGGTCAAGTAGACAGTCATCATTAGAGGAGTCATGTAAGGGTCATCATTAGAGGAGTCAAGCAGAGGTCATTAGAGATCAAGTAGAGGTCATTAGGAGTCAAGTAGAGGTCATCATTAAAAGTAAAGTAGAGGGTCATTAGAGGTCAAATAGAGTCATTAGAGGTCAGTAAGGAGCCATCATTAAAAGTAAAGCAGAAGGTCATTAGAGTCAAGTAGAAATCATTAGAGGTCAAGTAGAGGTCATTAGAGTCAGTAAGAGTCATTAGAGGTCAAGTAGAGTCATCATTAGGTCAAGTAAGTCATCATTAGAGGTCAAGTAGAGAGTCATTATTAGAGGTCAAGGGTCATCATTAGAGGTCAAGTAGAGGTCCTTAGAGATCAAGTACAGAGGTCATCATTAGAGGAGTCAAATAGGTGTCATCATTAGGTCAAATAGGAATGGTCATTAGAGGTCAAGTAGAGGTCATCATTAGAAGTAAAATAGAGGTCATTAGAGGTCAAGTAAGTCATTAGAGTCAAGTTGAGGTCATCATTAGAAATCAAGTAAGGGTCCTTAGAGGTCAAGTGAAAGTCATTAGAGGTCAAGTAGAGTCATTAGAGGTCAAGTGAGAGTCATTATAGGAGTCAAGTAGAGAGTCATTAGGGGTCAAATGAGAGTCATTAGAGGTCAAGTAGAGGTCATTATTAGGAGTCAAGTAGAGGAGTCATTAAGTCAAGTAGGGTCATCATTAGAGTCAAATGGTCATCATTAGAGGTCAAGTAGATAGAAGTCATTATTAGAGGTCAAGTTGAGGGTCATCATTAGAGTCAAGTAGAGGTCCATAGAGGTCAGTAAGAGTCATTAGAGTCAAGTACAGGTCATCATAGGGTCAGTAGAGGAGTCATCAGTAGAGTCAAATGGCGGTGTCATCATTAGAGGTCAAGTAAATGGTCATTAGAAGGTCAGTAAAACCATTAGAGGGTCAAGTAGAGGTCATCATTAGGAGTCAAGTAGAGGTCATCATTAAAGGTCAATTAGAGGTCATTAGGAGGTCAAGTAGAGGTCATCATTAGAGGTCAAGTAGAGTCATCATTAAAGGTCAAGTAGAGTCATTGAGGTCAAGTAGAGAGAATTAAACATTTCTGTGAGTTAATACCTAAAGGTTGGAAGAGTAGGATGACCAACAACAACAACAACAACTCAGAAGAAACAAAATAGGCGGCACTACTCGATCAGCTTCATTCCTCAACTGTAACGTCAGGTACAGGTATAATACAGGTGGTGGGAATTTGAGTGTCTCAGGATTGAACCAGCGAAACCAAGTACTGTAACTCGTTTGACAAGTAAAACAACAAACACAATAAAAATATAACATGATGGAGAACATGAACAAGAACAAAATATAACAACAACATGAGCAAGAACAATAAAAAAAAAAATAATAATAATAAAATAATAATAATAATATTAATAATAATAATAATAATAATAATAATAATAAAACAAGAAATTATTACAAAATCATTAAATAATCGTTTGGATATAATAGGATAAATTCTGTAGATATTATTGAGGAGTGAAATTTAAAAATGGTTTAAATCCCTGGGTTTGGTAAATAAAACACACTATACAGGTATATAAGGGGACATAGGAACTGTGTTTATGTAAGTTTATATTTACTGTTATATAATGGATAAATTACCATGGAGGGAAGGAGGAAGAAAAAGAAGAGGAGAGGGGAAGGGAGGAAGAAAAAGAGGGGGGGGGGGGGAGGAGGAGGAAGAAAGAAGGGAGGAGGAGGAGGAAGAAAAAGAAGAGGAGGAGGAGGAGGAGGGAGGGAGGAAGAGGAGGTAGAGGGAGGAGGAGGGTGGTGGTGGTGGTGTGGGAGGAGGAGGAGGAGGAGGAGGGAGGGGGGAGGGAGGAGGAGGAAGAGGAGGAAGAAGAAAGGAGGAGGAGGAGGAGGAGGGGGAGGAGGAGGAGGAGGATGAAGACACCGGTATAGGTGGAATGTCTCTCTCTCTCTCTCTCTCTCTCTCTCTCTCTCTAAGGTATATGCTTCTCCTTGAACTGAAATGAATTTTAACACTAGAGAGAGTGTGTGTGTGTGTATGTGTGTCTGTATGTGTGTGTGCGTGTAATAATATTGTTTTTTTTTTTTTTTTTTTTTTTTTTTTTTTTTTTTATAATATTAATAATAATAATAATAACAATAATAATAATAATAATAATAATAATAATAATAATAATAATAATAATATTAATAATAATAATAATATAATAATAATAACGGTTTGAAGAACATGTTATAATTGGGGAATAGGTTTCTTGAATGACAAATAATATACAAGTAACATAAAGTGATACAAATGATATAGGTGGAGAAGGTCATACTCTGGGGCATTTCAGCATAGTGACAGTCTGCAGGTGTGTGTGTGTGTGTGTGAGGAGGTGGAAGGTGCAGGAGGAGGTGGAAGTGGGAGGAGGAGGTGGAAGAGGTGGAGGGAGGAGGGTGGAAGAGTGGGAGTGAGGAGAACAAGAACAACAGCATGTAAGAAGGGGGCTATAACACATTGAGGCTTGAAGGAAACTTTCACAGCAACAATGGGACAACAACACCACAACAACAACACCAACAATGTTAAGGTAGAACAGGGTTCTCAACCAGGGTGGGGGTCAGGTTTCAGGGAACTGTTCAGGAGCAAAGATATGTTCAATGAAATCAATCACAGAATTTTGGCCTTTGATGTGCGATTCCTACAAAGTGGCAGAAAAGAGCTATCCGTGCATTGCTTCCGTTTGTGTCGACATATCTTTGTGAGTCAGGCTTTTCAACTCTGTTGCAAATTAAACAAGAAACAATAGTAGATTAGAGGTGAAAAATGACCTGCGTTGTGCCCTTTCAAGCACTCCTCCGCGTATCCCAAATTGGCGAAGAAAAAACAATCACAGGTTTCTCATTGACTGTAATCTTCATCTGAATAAAATTAATTACAAATTTACAATATCCTGGTATTCTATTGAACTTTTGTTTATTGCATTATGCTTCAGTTTGGTCTGTTAAGTAATTCATTATAAATATAAAAAACTATTTTCTTTTATTCAAGTTTATAAATCCATCAACATTTCAATTGGCATTTGATTTGTAAGACTCCCACTATAAAATAATCCATGTAAAATGTAAATGTATTATAATAAAGTTTTCATTATTATGCATATTATTTGGAATGCAATTTTTGAGGCAGACAATCTTGGAAGGAGGGAATGACATTCTGACATATGGTGAAAAGTGCATGGGACAAACAAGGTTGAGAACCACTCTTAGCAAGCTGTCGCCAACACAACAACACCCTAAGTTAACGAGCTGCATGACCCAGTGCCAAGGAATAGTCGAAGACCGGACAACTCGCCAACTGCACTGGCTGACCATTACGGAATACGATCAGAAATCGATTAACATCAAGTCCTAATTACTGCTGGGTGAAAGAGGCAAATGGCATAAAGAGCAGCCCATAGTTTCACCTGCCAGGGGATCGAACTCGGGTCCGCTCGCTTGCGAAGGCAGGCATGCTGACCATTACAACAACAACAATCATTCACTCAGAGGAGAGAGGAAAATAATAGTCGGAGAGAGAAGAGGAGGGAACAAGACAGGAATAAGAGACGACGATAAAAGGCGAAGAGGGTGAAGGAAGGAAGAGTGCCAGACATAACAATACAAAGGAAGGAACTAAAATGAAAGACCAGCTCTCTAGACAGCCAGAGCGACAGGGAGAGGAGGGGGAGGTGGGGAGAGTGGGGAGAGTGGGGGAGTGGGGGAGTGGGGAGTGGGGGGTGGGGGGTGGGGGGTGGGGGAGGTGGGGGGGGGGAGTGGGGAGTGGGGAGGGAGGGGGGGGGGGTGGGGGGGGGGGGGGGGGGGGGGGGGGGGGGGGGGGGGGGGGGGGGGGGGGGGGGGGGGGGGGGTGAGTGAGGGTTGGGAAGAGAGGAGAGGAGGTGAGGAGAGGGGCAGGTGGGGAGAGAGAGGGGAGTGGGAGGAGTGGGAGGGAGTGTGGGTGTGTCTTTATGAAGGGTGGGGAGTGTGAGAGAGGAGTGTGTTTGAGTGAAAGAGGTGAGGGAGGGGAGTAGGAGAGTGGGGAGAGGAGTGGGAAGAGTGAGGGGAGAGAGTAGAGAGTGGGGAAAGTAAGATAGAGATTGGGGAGAGTAGGGAGAGGAAAGAGTGTGAGGGAAAAGTGTGAGGGAGAGGAGGGAGTTTGAGAGGAGGGAGGAGAGGAGTGGGAAGGAGGGAGGATAGGAGAGGATAAGTGAGAGTGGATGGGGGAAGACGAAAGAATGAAGGAGACAGGGAGAATGAGAGGGGCAGAGAGGGGAGAGAGGGGGAGAGATAAGAGGGAGAGGAGAAGGTGAGAGAAAGTGAGAGGAGATGAGAGGAAATGGGAGAAGCTTTGGGGGAGGTTGTTGATAGACAAGGGAGAGTGCGGTAATGTTATGTTGGGGAGGAGAAAAATAGAGGAGGGAGAGAGGGAGGAAACAAAAGGGAGGAGAAAAGTAGGAAAGGAAGGTAAGAGGAAGGAGGGAGTAAGGGAGAAAGAGGGAGGGAATAGGAAGGAAGGTGAAAACTGTGGCCAAGTTAAAGGGTTGGAGACTGTGGCCAAGGTAAGACTAGGAGACTGTGGGGAGACTATGAGACTGGCCAAAGAGTAGGAAGACTGTAAGAGAAGACTAGAGACTGTGGCCAAGAAGACCTATGAACCGTGGCCAAGAGGTGCAAACTGTGGTGTGGAAGTAGGAGACTGTGGCCAAGAGAAGACTAGGAGACTGTGGCCAGGTGGAGTGCTCAGTGTGGCTCATTGAACAGAGTAAAGAAAGCAGGAAGGAAGAACACAAGGTAAGAAGCTGACTTGTGTCTGCAAAGCCTCGTAAGACAATTTTCTCCCTTAACTTTGAGAGAGAGAGAGAGAGAGAGAGAGAGAGAGAGAACACATCAAACTGAATGATAAATAAATAAGTAAATAAATAAATAAATAAAATAAAGTAGATTCTCAATAGTTCACGTAAGGAAAATTTATCGTAGCTGGAGATGTAAGAACGTATTTATTTATTTCACTGAAGCTATAAGTTTTCCCTTTCTCACTTCCCTCCTTCTCTCCCTCCAGCCCTCTCAGTTCCTCCTCCACTCCCTCACTCCCTCTCTCCCCTTTCTCATCCCTCCTCCCTCCCTCAACCCCTCCTCCCTCCTCCCCCCTCTCTCCCCTTTCTCACTTCCCTCCTCCCCTCCCTCCAGCCCCCTCTCTCCCTTTCTCCTTCCTCCCTGCCCCCTGTCTACATGTAAAGTACTCAACTCGAGGATACAAGTACTCATGTAATATAAAAGTACATGTTACAGGGTACAGTTACACAGAGTACAGACACTTACGGTACATGGTAGACACAGGAGGTTACAGCTTACAGGGACCAAATCATCTGCTGCCGTACTCACCTGTAATGAGATAGATATGGGTGAGCCATAATTATGTTTATGAGGTACAGGTGAATAAACACACACACACACATTCTCCTGTAGAGAGTGAAGTACAGTGAGAGAGACAGGTTCTGGGTTACCTGGCAGATAGTAACAAAAGCTAAGTTTTAATTGGACAGGTTTTGTTTTGATAACTATCTGAGAGAGAGAGAGAGAGATACAACAAGCGTAACACACTGCTAACCTAACCTAACCTACCCTAACTCGGGAGTTTTTCTCAGGTAAGAGCCCCCCCCAAGACGGCCAACATCTTAAGGATTCTTCAATCTGGTAATGCGTTGCAGCAGCCCTCCTGAGGGACCGTGATGATGAAGACGTGAGGTGTGTGAACTATCTCTCTCTCTCTCTCTCTCTTTTTGCTCTTTTTTCTCTTTCTCTCTCAGTATGTCTCCTTTTCTCTCTCTCTCTCCTCTCTCTCTCTCTCTCTCTCTCTCTCTCTCTCTCTCTCTCGTCAGTACTCAGTTGCCACTCAGAGTCAACTCAGACCAGTTGGTGACCTTCATCTCTGAGCCTTGACCTTTGACCTTAAAACCCTGCAGCTGAGAGGTCACAGGTCGTTCAAGTGTAAGTCATTCAGTTCTCAGTGACACTACAATTATATATTTTGGAATTAATTACATAGATAATTACATAGTTCTGTAGTTAGATAGTTATGGGGTGCAACGGCAGATTGGTTACAAAGCTCACCTCCTGTTCTAAGACTCCTTGGTTCGATCTCGGTGCATCACCCGCCCACCCCCGCTCCCAGTTCACCTAAATATGAATGAGTAACTAAGCTAAGCTAAGCTAACCTTTTTTCCTCAACTCCAACAACAAACTAGCCATTTTCCTCAGCTAAAACCCACATTCAACCCTTAAAATAGCCTCTTAACCCAACTCTAACTAGCACGCCCAGCTCTAACTAGCTAGCATGGCCCGTGTTAGCTAGTAGTATAAGGGAGGGAGTTTTTACAGCACTGTGTTGTGCCCCGATTTTGTGACAGTCTGGCAGCTATTGTGTTTGGGTTAGGCTTTCAGTCACCGAATATATATTTTTTCTTTATCTCTCTTTTTGTTGTGTAGGGATAACTTCTCTCTTTCGATGAGTATTTACAGTATATTAAATCTTCTCTCTCTCTCTCTCTCTTATTCATTTATCTTTCACTTTCTCATTAAAATTTTCAGATTCCGTCTCTTTCTCCTATTCTCTCTTTCTTCTTGTCTCTCTCCTTTTCTCTCTCTCTCTCGCTGTATCAGTTTGGTATTTTTACTCCTAAATTCTTTTTCTTCTCCCTGATTTCCTGTGTTGTGTTTCCCTATCCATATAAGCCGCTTTCTCTTTATCTCTTTCTCTCTCTCTCTCTCTCTCTCTCTGTCTCTCTCTCTCTCTCTCTCTCTCTCTCCTCTCTCTCTCTTTTCTTTCCTTTCCTCTTTTCTTTCTTTGTCACTTATCCTTGTCTCTCTGTAGTCTAGTGCCCCCCTCTCCCTCTCTCTCTGGCTGTGTGTCCATCTCAACCACCCATTACCTATTTCCCTATTCTCAACCACCCATTTCTTCTATTCCTCAACCAGCATTACAATTTCCCTATTTCACCTCAACCACCATTACCAATTCCTATTTCACCTCAGCCACCATTACCTATTAATCTATTTCACCTCAACCCCATTACCCTATTAATCTATTTCACCTCAACCACCATTACCAATTAATCTATTTCACCTCAACCACCATTACCTATTAATCTATTTCACCTCAACCACCATTACCTGTTTATCTATTTCACCTAAACCACCATTACCTATTAATCTATTTCTCAACCACCATTACCAATTAATCTATTTCACCTCAACCACCCATTACCTATTAATCTATTTCACCTCAACCCATTACTTGTTAATCTATTTCACCTCAACCACCATTCCTATTAATCTATTTCACCTCAGCCACCATTACCAATTAATCTATTTCACCTCAACCAGTTACCTATTAATCTATTCCTCAACCACCATTATGATAATCTATTTCACCTCAACCAGCATTACAATTTCCTATTTCACCTCAACCACCATTACCTATTAATCTATTTCACCTCAACCAACATTACCAATTTCCTATTTAACCTCAACCACCATTACCAATTAATCTATTTCCTCAACCACCATTACCAATTAATCTATTTCGCCTCAACCACCATTACCAATTAATCTATTTAACCTCAACCACCATTACCTATTAATCTATTTCACCTCAACCACCATTCCTATTAATCTATTTACCTCAACCATTACCAATTAATCTATTTCGCCTCAACCACCATTACCAATTAATCTATTTAACCTCAACCACCATTATTAATATCCTATTTCACCTCAACCACCATTACCAATTAATCTATTTCACCTCAACCACCATTGCCAATTAATCTATTTAACCTCAACCACCATTATTAATATCCTATTTCACCTCAACCACCATTACCAATTAATCTTATTTCCTCAACCACCATTGCAATTAATCTATTTCGCCTCAACCACATTGCCAATTAATTATATTTCACCTCAACCACCATTGCCAATTAATCTTTTAACCTCAACCACCATAATTAATATCCCTATTTCACCTCAACCACCATTACCATTAATCTATTTCACCTCAACCACCATTACCTATTAATCTATTTCACCTCAACCACCATTACCAATTAATCTATTTCGCTTCATACCATTACCAATTAATCTATATAACCTCAACCACCATTATTATCCTATTTCACCTCAGCCACCATTACCAATTAATCTATTTCCTCCCACATTACCAATTAATCTATTTCGCCTCAACCACATTTACCAATTAATATATTTCTTACTCAACCATATTACCAATTAATCTATTTAACCCTCAACCACCAAAATTTCCCTATTTCACCTCACCATTACCTATTAATCTATTTCACCTCAACCACCATTACCAATTAATCTATTTCCTCAACCACATTACCAATTAATCTATTTCACCTCAACCACCATTGCCAATTAATCTATTTCACCTATTATTACCAATTAATCTACCTCAACCACCATTATATTAATCTATTTCACCTCAACATTACCTATTCATCTATTTCACCTCAACCACCATTACATAATCTATTTCACCTCAACCACCATTACCTGTTAATCTACTTCACCTCAACCACCATTACCAATTAATCTATTTCGCCTCAACCACATTAATTAATCTATTTAACCTCAACCACCATTATTAATGTCCCTATTTCACTCATCCACCATTACCAATTAATCTATTTCACCTCAACCACCATTACCAATTAATCTATTTCGCCTCAACCACCATTACCAATTAATATATTTCACCTCACAGCATTTTACCAATTAATCTATTTAACCTCAACCACCATTAAAATTTCCCTATTTCACCTCTCCCACCATTACCAATTAATCTATTTCACTCAACCACTTACCAATTAATCTATTTCACCTCAACCACCATTACCAATTAATCTATTTCCTCAATCACCATACCAATTAATCTATTTCACCTCAACCACCATTACTAATTAATTCTATTTCTCAACCACCATTACCTATTAATCTATTTCACCTCGAACCATTACCATTAATCTATTTCTATCTTATACCACTATTAAATCTATCACCTCAACCACCATTACCAATTAATCTATTTAACATCAACCACCATTACCTATTAATCTATTTCACCTCAACCACCATTACTAATATCCCTATTTCACTCAACCACCGATTCCCTATTAATCTATTTCACCTCAACCACCATTACTATTAATCTATTTCACCTCAACCATTACCAATTAATCTATTTAACATCAACCACCATTACTTATTAATCTATTTCACCTCAACCACCAACTAATATCCCTATTTCCCTCAACCACCATAACCTATTAATCTATTTCACTCGACCACCATTACCAAATTAATCTATTTAACATCACCACCATTACCAATTAATCTATTTAACCTCAACCACCATTACCAATTAATCCTATTTCACTCCAACCACCATTACCATTAATCTATTTCACCTCAACCACCATACCAATTAATCTATTTCACCTCACCCACCAT
Organism: Homarus americanus; assembly: GCF_018991925.1. Lineage (NCBI taxonomy): Eukaryota > Metazoa > Arthropoda > Malacostraca > Decapoda > Nephropidae > Homarus > Homarus americanus. The sequence goes on along the minus strand of NW_024718945.1, from coordinate 19,961 downwards.
TACCAATTAATCTATTTAACATCAACCACCATTACTATTAATCTATTTAACATCAAACCATTTACTATTAATCTATTTCCTCATCCACCATTACCAATTAATCTATTTCCTCAACCACCATTACCTATTAATCTATTTCACCTCAACCACCATTACCAATTAATCTATTTCACTCAAACCATTACCTATTAATCTATTTAAATCAACCACCATTACCAATTAATCTATTTCACCTCAACCACCATTACCAATTAATCTATTTCACCTCAACCACCATTACCAATTAATTATTTAACATCAACCACCATTACCTATTAATCTATTTCACCTCAACCACCATTACCAATTAATCTATTTCACCTCACCCACCATTACCAATTAATCTATTTCACCTCAACCACCATTACCAATTAATCTATTTAACATCAACCACCATTACCAATTAATCTATTTAACATCAACCACCATACCAATTAATCTATTTAACATCAACCACCATTACCAATTAATCTATTTCCTCAACCACCATTACCAATTAATCTTTATTTAACATCAACCACCATTACCAATTAATCTATTTAACATCAACCACCATTGCCAATTAATCTATTTAACATCAACCACCATTACCAATTAATCTATTTCACCTCAACCACCATTACCAATTAATCTATTTAACATCAACCACCATTGCCAATTAATCTATTTAACATCAACCACCATTACCAATTAATCTATTTCACCTCACCCACCATTACCTATTAATCTATTTCACTTCAACCAGCATTACCAATTTCCCTATTTCACCTCAACCACCATTACCAATATCCATTACAACCCTTGGAGCGTCGGGAAGAAAAAAAAAACTTTCTATTTTTACTTTCATTCACTAATTGGGGAAGAGAGGTCATCATCATGCCTTTGAGGGCTCTGAAACTCAAGCGAAAGTAAGTTTAGAAAGTTTAGAAAGTTCCTGCCCCCGTGTGTCCTCCGCGACAGTGAAAGCAAAAATGGTGAAACAAACAAGAGAGGAAGTGAAGTTGGAGTTGAACTTTCTCTAAATTTTTACCCCGTCTGAAAATCGTCGATGGGACCACGTTGATTCATTAGCGAGGGGGTTAGGTTGGGTTTAGGTTGAATATTTCCGTACATCTACGTTAGATAAAGAAAGTTGTGTAAACTGTGCACATATCAATCAGTTAATTCGGCAAGCATAATATACCAACCACGGCACGATTCATTCCCATTCCCATTTCCTCTACACTCCCGAGAACAACCCGCCCGACCGTGAACACTCGTCAGTGAACACCACTCACAGAATACATGAAATATAACGAAAAAAAAGCCTTTCCTTGTAATGTATAGAAAGAATTAGTAAAAAATATAACGAAAAAAATCAGCAATTCGTAAAATATAACAAAAGTAAACGTTTTTGGCTTTAAATGAAAAGAATTCTAAAAAAAGAAATATACTTTATGAATAATGAAATACGTGAAAATTGTGAAAAAAAATTGTCCAGGTAAATTTATGAGGATGCATAAATTAGTGCTCAGTTGCCTGGGCTTATGTCCAGTGTGTGTTGTGGTGAGAGAGAGAGATAATTCCATACAAACAAAAACACCTATTCTACTCTACTCTACACACACACACAAACACACACACACACACACACACACACACACACACACACACCATCGTTCTGTAAATACATCAATAATTAGTAAATTATGACAACTTATAAGGTCACCAACACTACAGTACTCCAACAACCACCCCTTGCCCTCCTCGTCTCCAACACTCCCAATACTCAACAGCAATCCTCCTCCCCCCCTCGCCCTCCTTCTTCACCCCTCCGACACACACTACCAATTCACCAACAATAACCTTCCCTTCCCTCCTCCCTCCTCTCGTCTCCAACACTCCAACAATCCACCCAGTCAGTTTTCAATTCATCCAGTCATTCAATTTTCTTCTTCTTCTTCTTCTTCTTCTTCTTCTTCTTCTTCTTCTTTCTTCGTCTCATATCAATCACTTCAAGGAAAAACTTTTGTATTCATATTGACAACTTCTAAGAACTCGTCAGTGTTTTTGTGTGTTTTTGTGTGTGTGTGTGTGTGTGTGTGTGTGTGCGTGCGTGTGTGTGTGTAAAAGGGGACTGGTAATACACTTTAGAACTTTAAAATAAGGAGTTTTTTTTTTTTTACATTATCGTCAAAATATTTCCTGGAACTTGTAATTAAAAAAATCCTTCGACCTTTGATAAATCGTTTCATTACCAGTTAAGATTTTTATTTAGAAAATAATAAATTAATCGAGTCTCTTATGGTTTATTTCACACAGTAGTTAAGATATGATTCTTGATATACTCTGAACCGGTCCAATAAACCCCTTCTAGAACCGGTCAATTAAACCCCTTCTAGAACCGGTCAGATTAAGCCCTTCTAAGAACCGGTCCAATTAAACCCCTTCTAGAACCGGTCCAGATTAAACCCTTCTAAGAACCGGTCAATTAAGCCCTTCTAAGCACCGGTCCAATTAAGCCCCTTCTAGAACCGGTCCAATCAAACTCTTCAACACTCGTTTTAATAAATGTTACCAGAACCACAGAACCGGTCAGTTTTTACATTCGCTTAAAGGAACCGTACCATTAGCGGTTCGACAATCAAGAACAAGGGGTCTCTTTTCGGTTCTACAAACATCAACATCACATGGGGAGGAGGCGTCTCCAGTCGTCATACAACCCACCAATCACAACCCCGATACAGTTTTCTCGGGTTTTCATTCGCGTAGTAATGGGTTCTTCAGTCGACAGTGAGAGTCCTTATGGCTCAAAGAAAGTTCCCGGAGGAAGTGGAGGAAGTGGAGGAGGAGGAGGAGGAAGAAGAGGAGGAAAGAGGAATATATCTGAGGATGATCTGGCAGGTACACACACACACACACACACACACACACACACACACACACACACAGTATATGTAAGCCGATTGCAATGCGACCAATACAGACAAAGAGAGACAGACAGACAGACAGACAGACCCACCATCACCCCCTTCCTCCCCACCATCCACCCCCTCCCCCACCATCACCCCCCTCCCCCACCATCCACCCCTTCCTCCCCACCATCACCCTTCCTCCCCACCATCCACCCCTCACCCCACCATCCACCCCCCCCCCCCCCACCATCCACCCCCTCCCCCCACCATCCACTCCCTCCCCCACCATCCACCCCTCCCCTTCCTATCCCAATATGGTACATTAGGTAACACTTCATCCACATATAACTAAGGCAGACTTTCACCTCTATACACCCCCCCCCCACCTCAGTATAACACGTTCTTAACCCGACCGCTGCCACTTCAGTCTTAGTGTTCGAGAGGAAAAGGAAGAAATTCATTAAAAAATATATTCCTCTCTCTCCTATACCATAACCTACTTCTACCCTCCTTCCTCCTTTCCCCTCCCTCCTTCCCTCCTTTCTTCCCTCTCTCTCCTTCCCTCCTTTCTTCCCTGTCCCTCCTTCCTCCTTTCTTCCCTCTCCCTCCTTCCCTCCCTTTCTTCCTCTCCCTCCTTCCTTTCCTCCCTCATCCCTCCTATCCTCCTCCTACCACCACCACACCTCAACTATCCCTCTTTTCTTCACTCCTATCTTCTCCTCCTCCCCTCCTCCCCCACCACCAAGCCCCACCATACACCTCCCTCCCTATCCTCCTCCTCCTCCTCCCCCCACCACCAAACCCCCACCATACACCTCCCTCTATTATCCTCTCTCCTCCTCTTCCCCCCACCACCAAACCCCACCATACACCTCCTCCCTGTTATCCTCCTCCTCCTCCCCCACCACTAAACCCCCCCACCATACACCTCCTCCTATTATCCTCCTCCTCCTCCTCTTCCCCCCACCACCAAACCCCCTATACCTCCTTCCTATCCTCCTCCTCCTCCTCCTCCTCCACCACCAACCCCACCCATACACCTCCCTCCCTATTATCCTCCTCCTTCCTCCTCTTCCCCCACCACCAAACCCCACCATACACCTCCTCCTATCCTCCTCCCTCCTCCCCCCTACAAACCCCACCATACACCTCCTCCCCTATTATCCTCCCTCCTCCTCCCACCACCAAACCCCACCATACACCTCCTCCCTATTATCCTCCTCCTCCTCCTCCCACCACAAACCCCCACCATCACCTCCCTCCCCTTATCCTCCTCCTCCTCCTCCCACCACCAAACCCCCACCATACACTCCCCTCCCTGTATCCTCCTCCTCCTCCTCCCACCACCAAACCCCCACCATACACCTCCCTCCTATTATCCTCCCCTCCTCCTCCCACCACCAAAACCCCACCATACACCTCCCTCCCTATTATCCTCCTCCTCCTCCTCCCACCACCAAGCCCCCCACCATACACCTCCTCCCTATTATCCTCCTCCTCCTCCTCCCACCACCAAACCCCCCATCCACCTCCCTCCTGTATCCTCCCCTCCTCCTCCCACCACCAAACCCCCACCATACACCTCCTCCTATTATCCTCCTCCTCCTCTTCCCACCACCAAACCCCCACCATACACCTCCCTCCCTCCTCCTCCCACCACCAAGCCCCACCATCACCTCCCTCCCTATTATCCTCCCCTCCTCCTCCCACCAAACCCCCTGCACCTCCCTCCCTATTATCCTCCTCCTCCTCCTCCCACCACCAAACCCCCACCATACACCTCCCTCCCTATCCTCTCCTCTCTCTCCTCTTATTCTCCACATTGTTTCCAAAAACATCACCACAATGAGAACCCCTTTATATGGACCACCTGCCTCAACCTAGACGAGCCTCGTGCTAATGCACCAGGTGAAGGTGACTGCCCTGCAAACAATAAAACATAAACAAAATAATCCCAAACAAACAACAAACAGACAAACAGAAACACAACAATGAGTGGACAAACAGGATCTCACGCTACAGGATCTG
>NW_024718945.1:0-10000 GCF_018991925.1 Homarus americanus | reverse complement strand
GGTGAGGGGGAGGGAGGGGGAACAGGAAAGAGAGTAAGAGAAGGAGGAGAGGGTGAATTGTTTGAGTATGTAACAAGGGTAATATTGGCTGGCTGGTTCCTCCTACCCCTCTCTTCCTTCTGCTGGTTTCCTCTCCTCCTCCTCCTCTAACCTTCCTGTTTTTCCTAATTCTCTGTTCTTCTAAACCTTGGCTGTTAATCCTCCTCTTAAGATTTTCTTTTCTGTCTTTTCTCTTTTCTTTTTCCCTTTTTGTCCTTCTTTCTTCATTTAATCTCCCTTTTTTTTTAATCTTCCTCCCTCTTTTACCCGTGTTATTGATTTGACAACGTTACATCTTTTTTCTGCCACTTTGATAATCCGTTTCCTCCTCCCTCCTTTTTTCATGTTAAAGCGTTCTTCCCCTTTCTTTACATTCTCTACCATTATTGATCCCCCTTTTCGTTTCTTCTTTTTCATGCAATGTCCTCCTCTTTCCTCCTCCTCCCTCTCCTCACTTCCTCCCCCTTTAAATTCTCCCTCTTCCTCTTCCTAATTTCTTCCCTACTCCCTCCTCCCCTTCTTACTCATTCCTTTCCTCTTCTCCTCTCTACTTCCTTCCTCCTCCTCCTCTCTCCTTAATCTCCCTCTCCTCTTCCTCCCCTCACTGCCACAATAGACCTGGTCCCTCTGCAGCAGAGTCTCCCTCGTGTGAGCACTGTGTCCCAAGTGCTCTTACAAAGAGAGGTGTTCTGATGAAGTCTAGTGAGGAAAATGAGGAAAAATGAGAGAAAGTAAGGAAAAAGCAAGAGAGAGTGGGGAAAGTAAGGAAAGTGAGAAAGTAAAGTGGAAAGTGGGGAAAAGTAGAAAGAAAAGTAAAGGAAAAGTAGAGAAAGTAAGTGGAAAGTGAGAGAGAAGTAAGATAAAGTGGGAGAGAAAGCAAGGGAAGTAAGGAAAAGGTGAGATAACGTAAGGGGAGGTAAAGAGAGAGTAAAGGAAGTTAAGAGAAAGTAAGGAAAGTGAGAGAAAGTAATTGAAAAGTTAGAAATAAGGATTAAGTGTGAGTAAAAACGTGAGAAGAAGTAAGGAAGGTGAGAGGTAGGATTAAGTGAGAAAACGTGATCAAGAAGTAGGGGAAGAAGTGAGGATAAAATAAAGAGCTAAGTGTGAGGGGAGAAAGGTGGGTGGAAATAATTAAGAGTGGGGAGAGTATGCAAAGTAAAAAAGACACGAGGAAGGGAAAGAGTGAAAGGAGAGAAAGCTGATTGGGAAGAATCATGAATAGGAAAGTTTAAGAGGAAAGTTCGGAAAGGAAGCGAAGGAAAGTGTGAGGGGAGAGGAAGAGTGAAGGAGGATAAAATGAAGTGAGGGTTAAGAATGAGAGGAGAGAAAAATGAAATTGAGAGAAGCTAGAAAGCAGAGGTGAGAATGAAGTAAGGGAAAGTATAAGAGGGAGAGAAAGGGAGGAAGGAAGAGTATAAAGAGGAGAAAGGGAAAGTATAAGGAGAGAAAGGGAGGAAGGGAAGTATAAGAAAGAGAAAGGGGAGGAAGGGAAGTATAAGAAAGTTAAGACTGATATAAAATAGAAAACTGGAAAGGATATTAAAGATTTGGAGAAAGTGAGAAAGCTGGATAGAGAAAGCAATAACGGAGAGATGGCGTGAAAGAGAGGGAAGGACGTTGGGGAAATAGAAAGAAAGGAGAAGGAAAGAAAGAACTAGGAAGGTGAGAATGTGATGGATATGAACAGGGTGAGAATTGGAGAAAGCGAGGTGAAAAGGGAAAGATGGGGCAAAGAAAGAAAGAAATTGGAATTACGAGAGAGAGAGAGAGATTAAAGGGAAAAATCCTCTAGTCCTAATTAGACATCAGATGGTTGTTAGGAGAGCAGGTTCGTTTATTTTACGTCTTGAACGAGGTGATTGCGGATCAGCTGCTATACTGTATTTAAACAAACGACTCGCGATAATGACGTCTCTGGGGACATCTGCAGCCCTTCCCTCAGCTGTATAAAATGGCAAACAAATTATATTGATATTTTCTTAATGGGCGCTTGTAACCTGAACAGTCCTGGCATTAGAACAAATATTCTTTTTAATAAGTAAGTAAAAAAAATTGCTTTTTTTTTATAAATGAAGGATCTTTTATGCCTTTCGTTTCTGTAAATGTAAACTAATAAAAAAAATAATAATAATAAAAATAATAATAATAATAATAATAATAATAATAATAAGATATATAAATAAAAATCAATAAAAGCCACAAAATATTAAAAATCACAAACCCACAACCCAAACACAACAAAAACACAACAACAGAAAACAAAATATTCATCAAAACAAAAACAAACAAACCACCAACATCACCTTGAAGTAATTAAGAGCCACACAGGTAACCTCTTCACCTATTGACCGACTGACCCTGCCCCATATACGGGTTCCCCTCTGGAGCTGAATACAGGCGTCTGACGTTAAGTAAATAGAAAGATAAAATGGCGTCCCTGTAGTGATGAGAGATAAGGTGTCTGTGTTTTGCTTTATTGGCCTTGACCTTGGCACCTGACCTTGACATTTGACCTTGGCACCCGACCTTAGTATCTGACCTTGAGTTAGAGTGCCAGGTGAGGGCCAGGCTGGGTGCCACGCCTCTACGTTTAAAGAATATTTTATGTTAAGTTTAATATTGATGGTTTATGTTATGTTGGGAGGAGGAGGAGGAGGAGGGGGCAGGGAGGGGGCAGAAGGAGGGGGCAGGAGGAGGAGGAGCAAGAATAAGAAGAAGAATAAGAAGAAGAAAAATAACAACTCAAATTAAACCATAATAAAAATACAATAACAAATAATGTTTCTTCTCCCACTTCCTTCCTTTATCATGCTATCACTTCTTCCTGCTATAGACTCCCAACTACAACACCTACCATTATATGAACCCTTAAGTCATCTCTAAGACTCATTATTTCTTGAGACAGACAGACATAAACATAGACAGACAGACAAACATAGACAGACAGACAGACAAATAGAAGACAGACAGACGGACAGACAGATCCTTACAACTCGTTATTAATACCTACGTCAAGAGTACCACAAACCTGGTCCAAAATTTTTCCACATTTCACATTTTTCCCTGAATTAGAGATGAGAGAAGGGGTCTAGTTACCGTAGAGTCTCTGTACAACTTCCCCGCCATATTGAATACTCTAATCCTTGTACTGTTGTATTAGTGTGTCAGTGAGGTGTATTTTTACGTCTCCACTTAAGGTTAAAAAAATGGAATATAGTTTTGTTTTATTTACTTTCGAATGTTTGAAAATTACATTATGTTTTAGGATTTGATGTATGTATGTATGTGTGTGTGTATGTATGTATGTATGCATGTATGTATGTATGTATGGGCAAGTTTCTTTACGCCATTTGCCTCTGTCTACCCAGCAGTAATTGGGAACCTGGGTGTTAATCAATTTGCTGATCGTATTCCGGGGTAATGGTTAGCCAGTGCAGTTGGCGAGTTGTCCGGTCTTCTCGGACTATTCCTTGACACTGGGTCATGCAACTCGTTAACTTAGGGTGTGGTTGTTGTGTTGGCGACAGCTTCTACACCTTAAACACTGGGTCAGGCAGCTCGTTAACTTAGGGTGTGATTGTTGTGTTGGCGACAGCTTCTACACCTTAAACACTGGGTCAGGCAGCTCGTTAACTCAGGGTGTGGTTGTTGTGTTGGCGACAGCTTCTACACCTTAAACACTGGGTCATGCAGCTCGTTAACTTAGGGTGTGGTTGTTGTGTTGGTGACAGCTTCTACACCTTAAACACTGGGTCATGCAGCTCGTTAACTCAGGGTGTGGTTATTGTGTTGGTGACAGCTTCTACACCTTAAACACTGGGTCATGCAGCTCGTTTACTCAGGGTGTGGTTATTGTGTTGGCGACAGCTTCTACACCTTAAACACTGGGTCATGCAGCTCGTTTACTCAGGGTGTGGTTGTTGTGTTAGCGACAGCTTCTACACCTTAAACACTGGGTCATGCAGCTCGTTAACTTAGGGTGTGGTTATTGTGTTGGCGACAGCTTCTACACCTTAAACACTGGGTCATGCAGCTCGTTAACTTAGGGTGTGGTTATTGTGTTGGCGACAGCTTCTACACCTTAAACACTGGGTCATGCAGCTCGTTAACTCAGGGTGTGGTTGTTGTGTTGGTGACAGTTTCTACACCTTAAGCAAATTTACGCCTAGTGGCCCTTGGTCCGGCCATCCTCGAAACACGAGGCAACCATTATGTATGTGTAATAATAATAATAATAATAATTAACGGTTTATTTAAAGAGCTTTGGTAAGCCAGAAGGCTGAAAAATATACAGTTACATATTTGGGGAATGGGTTTGAATTACAAATAATATGTACAAGTAACATAAGTGACACAAATAAGACATATAATGTAACTAGATGGGGAAAAAGCCTGCAACTACAGTTCATTTCCAACATAGTGACAGTGCAAGGAGTAGTGTTTATCGGAGGAATACACTGGTTTATTACAAGTTATTGATAATTTTTACAATGGTTGGGACTGGGCTGTTCTTAGCGACTGTCTGCACGTATGGGCTGGATGCGGTTGTGGAGTCGAACAGCAATTCTCGGACTAGGGATCTTGTGTGTGGTAGTAGGAGCTGAAAATGAGGATGGTAGAAGCTTTCACCAAATTTGCAGATGAGGTCGTTGTGATGGTCAGTGAGAGCTCTAGGTAAAGGGTCAGTGTGTTGAGCGCTTCTTGGATATGTGGAGTAGAAGGGGAGAGAATAATCTTGCATGCCCTTTTGCACTTTTTTCCTAGGTGTTTACGCCAGGTGGCATTTAGGAGGAAGACCAGGTGGGGAGTGGCATAGGTGAGCTTGGAAGTATGGAATGTTGTGTAAAAACACTGAGGAGCTGGGTGCAGGAACCTGGAGGGACTTGAGCCTATGGAGAGGTGGGAGACGGGGAACTGGAGGATTTGACAACCACGACGTGTGGTTTCCCAATTTGGCTTGTTGTCTGCAGGACGCCGGGAGGAGCCTGTGAACTCCACAACCTGGAGTGTGTTCGACCCCAGAGTAATGGAAGGAGGTGGGGACAATGTCGGAGGAGAGGTTGGGATGTGCATAACCATGGTCTTGGCATGGCTTGATGGTGACATGGGTTAAGGGTGGCCCAGTTTTGGAGACTGTCTGGTCAAATCCGAAAGGCGGTATAGTTGTGGAGCAGACTTGTTGGACGCTGGATCCCAATGGTGGAGTCGTCGATATATTTCCAGCGAGCAGGGTTTCTCTTAGGCATCATTGATGAGCATAAGGGAAGCAGAGGGTCCTGATCTTGGTGCCTTGGGGACGCCACAGGTGAGTGACTGAAAGGTGGAGACAGCCCTCGGAAGCGTATTAGCTTGGCGTCGGTCACTGAGGAAGTCTGTGGGCCATGGTATAAGATCTCCGAAGCCCGAGGTCAATAGCTTTTGTTGATGATTATATTGTGGTCGATCAGGCCGAACAAATGCTTTAGTGAAATCAATGAAGGCGACAGCTACAGACGCTTCGCCTTTTATTTGCGGTATATGCAATCGAGAAAAGCTGACAAGACAAAGAGTGTGGAGGAAGTTTTTCATGTTGCCAAATTGCTGAGGGTTCATACGATTCCCGTAATATCAGTATAAGCCCAGTCGAACACAAAACTTTCAGATTAGTTGGGTATTGGGTGATTGCAATAGGTTGTAAGCTGATTTAAGGATCAGGCTGGTTGACTTGGGCATCGGTGAGATACATACAAGAGGTCTTCCAGTCAGCTAAGATCTGGCTTGACTGGAGAGAAGTACTGATGATGGAGCATAGGGTTTAGCAAGCTCCGGGAGAACTCCTGAAGAGTTTCATTGCAAGTCAATGGGGTGGTAGACATTTAATTTTAGAAGGTTTGTCCAGGCGTTTTGCTACCTTTCAAATTCCTCTACTGTCAGTGGAAGGGGGGCTGGTAGGCAAGCAGGGAGAGTGGTTGTGTCGGGTTGGGGAGCGTCTGGCATATAGTAGCGAAATGTGGAGTTATTTCGTTTGCTCGGCTGCGTCAACATTAGTGAGATGGCTAAGGAAGGGGAGGGGTGTGTCTTTTATTGTTTAGGTCCATTGGTGAGTTCTTGGCTACCATACCATTGACTGATGTTGGTCTGCTCTGTAAGGTGTTGTAATTTGCTGGGTAGTGGACTCCCTTTTGCAGTGTGTGTATTTCGCGGACGCATTCCTCGGTTATGAAGGGACCCGTAGCGGATGTGTGGTCATTGAGATGAAAGGCTCTGGTTCTGTTGCATAAGTGCCTTTTGGATCCGAGGTGTGATCCAAAAGTCAGCTGGGTGAGACCTTGACGGACTCTCGGGAAGAAGTGGTGGTGAGCCTGCAGGTGTTGGTATACTTGAACCATTTGCTTCATGTCATCCACGAAGCAGTACTTCAGTCCAGGGATGGTGAACTATCCACTGTCCAAAGAGGCGCGCACTGCAGAGTCAGTAACGGCCTGTAGGTCTTGATGTAGTCTCTGTACTTGAGTGGGAGGCATAGATAGGGGAGCACTGATAAGTGTGCTGGCCACTTATCAGTGTAATGCATGTGTGTGTGTGTGTGTGTGTGTGTGTGTGTATGTGTGTGTGTGTGTGTGTATGTGTGTGTGTGTGTGTGTGTATGTATGTATGTATGTATGTATGTATGTACGTTAGGTGTACTTCCATCAGTAGTTAAAGGAAATTTAACTTACGAATTATTGAGAATCTATAGAAATTGAAGTGAACCAGACACACATTCGAATCACAGTCAATAATAATAATAATTAACTTACGACCCTCTGAAAATTAATCTTTGTAGTGTAGTTAATTACCTTCAGACATTCTTACATCACCAGTCAGGTAAAATAAGAAAAAAAAATTACGACCCTTTGAGAATCCACCCAAGCTAAGATTCCCACAAGATCTTCCTGCGGGGAGGGAATTGGCCGTCTCTCACACAGGCGCGAGAGATTCTCCTCCACAAGTCGGGTGAGAGAACCACCATACACACCTGATGAAAATCCTCCTCACACCTGGCCCAGTTAATTAAAGTCTTACCTACTGATGGCTTACCTAACTTGGCAGCACAGACGGAGGAAAGTCCTCAATGTGCAATTGTTGCATAGTTGGTAATACTGGTGGAGGGAGAGAAGAAGGAGGGGTTGGAACAGGATGGGAGGAGGAGAGGTTGGTGTAGGGAGGTTGAGGATGGGTGGTGGGGAGGGGGTTGGAACAGGGATGGGAGGGAGGGAGATGTTGGAACAGGGATGGGTGGGGAAGGTGTGGAGGGTGAATCCCTAATATGGAATTGTTGCTTACTTTGGTAATATCGGGCGGGGAAAGTCCTAAATTCACTCAGTCTGTAATTTTTTTGTTGAGTTAATTAAAAATTTTGTCAAGAGGAACTAAGAAAGACGACAACATCCAGAAAAGTGAGAATAAAAGAGGAAGTAGAAGCAGGGAAGAATACATATGGAAATAAAAAATAAGAATAAAAGTGGAAACACACTAAACAACGAATAAACGTGGAGAGAGGCCAAAAGGAGAAAAATAAGGGAGCAAGAAGGGGAGAAAATATAAGAGCAAGAAGGAAGAAAATAAGGGTGCAATAAGGGAGAAATTAAGGGAGCAATAGGGGAGAAATTAAGATAAATTGGAAAGAAAATAGGTGAGAAATGGGTAGACTGCTGAGTAATAAATAAATACGTTCAAATAGTGGGGAGGAAGGGTAGAAATAGGAGCAGTACTTTAAATGGGGTAAAAATGACGAAACTGGGGTAAAATAGGCAAAATTGGGGTAACAAAAACGCGAAATAGTAGTAAAATAAGCGAAATTGGGTTAAATATGCGAAATAGAAGTATAAAAGGGCGAATTGGGATAAACTGGGCGAAATAGACTTAAAAAGCTGAGATAGGGGTAAAATTATGCGAAATAGGGATCAAATTGACGAAATAGGATAAAAGGAATAACTGGGGCAGAGGTCAAGATAAATCAAAAAGAAAGAAAATGGATAAAATCATGAACGTCTGCCAATTTACTACCTCTTTGATGCGTCCAGCTAATAAACCCGTCAGTGTTATTGATTAATTAGCAGCCCTTGTCTCTCACAGGTGAACTTTGATTATAAGCTAACATACCTGTGTTACCTTACAGTGGTGTGTGTGTGTGTGTGAGAAAGAGAAATTGTGTGTGTACTGTGCGTGTTCATGTATGTTTATGTGTGTTTGCGTGCATCCGTAGGTTTATAGATGTGTGTGTGTGTGTGTGGTGTGTGTACATTCATGCATGTGAGAGAGAGAGAGAGGGGGGGGGGAGAGAGAGAGAGAGAGAGAGAGAGAGAGACTATGTGTATGTGTGTATTCATGTATGTATATATGCGTGCTGTGTAGATCCATATGTATATACGTGTGTGTGTGTGTGTGTATACATTCATGAATGTAGTGTGTGTTTGTATGCGTGTATGCACTGTCAATCAACCATAACACCTTCAATATTCACGTCACTCGTGTGTGCTGTGACATAACAGAGACTGCTCGACCGTACACACACACACACACACACACACACACACACACACACACACCAGTAATATTTTTACCACTGACTAAAAACATACAAAAATACTGTATGAGATAAGATAGAGAGGTATTATTGTGTGGGACTCATACATGGTGAATAGTTCTCTGAGACAACAACAAGAAGTCATTAAAAACGGGTGTAGTACCAGAATCCTGGAGGATAGCGAATGTAATATCGATTTTCAAGAAGGGATAGATCACTATCCTCTAACTACCGTCCAATCAGTCTAACATCAATTGTAAGCAAATTACTGGAAGCAATCATTTCAAATTTATTCGAAATCACCTGGAGAAGCACACGTTGATCAATGATTCCCAACATGGTTTCACAAGCGGGCGTTCATGTCCAACTAATCTATTAACATTATTTTCAGCTGTTTTCGAATCGGTGAACGACGGCACGGATTATGATGTGGTATATCTCGACTTTAGCAAAGTTTTGACAGAGTCCCCACGAAAGACTAATAAGAAAAGTGGAGGCTTATGGCATTGAGGATATATTCTAAAATGGATGGGGGTGGTTTCAGGACAGAAACAGCGTGTGAGCATCAACTGCACTAAATCCGATTGAAGTAACGTCACTAGTGGAGTACCCCAAGGCTCAGTACTTGGACCATTATTATTTATTATATACATAGAAACATAGATATAAGCGTAGACAGCAACATAAGTAAATTTGCTGATGACAAAATAGGACGTGTTATTAAATCTGACGAGGACTCCAGCAAAACTCTACAGGAAGATCTAAAAAATTTCGAATGGTCTGAAAAAATGGCAGATGAGATTTAATGTAGACAAATGTAAAGTACAGTATAGAGATGTAAACAGGCAACCAGATTCCAGATGAACAACGATGCCATGGAGAAATCTGACTGTGAGAAGGATTTAGAAGTAAGATTAAGTAGGAATCTTAAACCGAAGTAAACAATGTGTATTTGCTCGAAACAAGGCTAACAAAGTACTTGGGTTCATACAAAAGGAGTGTTAGTTACAAGACTAGGAGGTCATCCTAAACTATATCTAGCGCTTTCAGAGACCACTTGGATTACGCAGTTCAGTTCAGATCACCGTACTACAGAATGGATATAGAATCCTAGAAAGAATTCAGAGGAGAATGACAAGACTAATCGCGGCATTAGGAATCTTGAGTACAGAGACAGGTTAAAAGCATCTTAATTTGTACCCCTAGAGAGACGTAGAGTGAGGGGCGATATGATGAGGTGTATAAATGGAAGTCAGGGCTGAAAAAAGGTGATATAAGAAAAGGTAATCAAACTATCCAACCAGGCAGAACTTGTAACAATAGTTTTAAATTAGACAAATTTAGATTTAGGCGCAAGATAGGTAAATATTGGTTTCGAAATAGAGCAGCAATACGCAACTGTCCAAAGCACGA